>NW_024098027.1:230000-385000 GCF_016545835.1 Crotalus tigris | reverse complement strand
GGGATGTACTGATATACTTAACTGCAGTTTTAGAATACAGTGAGATGCAGAGCAAAGTCTTAAGATCCCTTACTTTCAAGGTCCACCAGCAAGATGGTCCAAGGGGCAGGGGCCATAACAGAAACGGCTCTTCTCCTAGACGCTCCCCAGCTGAAATTCCATGACTGATGGGATCTGCAGTAGGCCCTTTCTTCTTGATTGAGTGGGGTGGGTCAATCCCATTGGGCAGACAGTTTGTCCCTCTCCCTCTCCCTCCGTCCCTCTCTCTCTCTATCTCTTTCTGACCTCTGCATCTGCCTATATCAGGGGTAGGCAACCTGGGCTCTTTTATGACTCGTGGACTTCAACTCCCAGAATTCCCGAGCCAGCCATGCTGAGGGGAAGGAAGAGGTTTCCAAGCTGAGCCATGCTGGCTCAGGAATTCTGGGAGTTGAAGTCCACGAGTCATAAAAGAGCCAAGGTTGCCTACCCCTGACATAGGCAGAGGCAGAGGTCAGAAAGAGAGAGAGAGAAGGAGGGACGGAGGGAGAGAGAGAGGGACGAACTATCTGCCCAATGGGATTGAGAGTTGAAGTCCACGAGTCATAAAAGAGCCAAAGTTGCCTACCCCTGACCTATGTCTACCTCTACCCCATTTTTAAAGCCAGAGATACTGGATTGAGGAGAAGACAATCCAGAATTTCCTCAGTCATTCAGCAGAAAGTTATGTTGAACCAGTTGTAGGAACTGCCTGCTCCCCAACTTTAACATAATTGGAAAAATCTAACGTTAAAGAAACAAAGAAATAAGTAGCTCTTTCTTTTCCACTTGCTGTTCTGGCATGGTAGAGCTTGGCATGACACTGAAGAACCTCGTTGGAGTGGATTATCATTGCTATCTCTAGCCCCTGAGTATTTTACTCAATCAGAATAGAGCTGGAAGGGACGTTGGCGGTCTTCTAGTCCAACCCGCTGTTCAAGAATGTGACCCTATATATTGTCCTCAACAATCCATGTCCTCATTTTACTGACCTCAGAAGGATGGAAGACTGAGTCAACCTTGAGCTGGTCAGGATCAAACTCCTGGCTATGGGCAGAATTAGCCTGCAATGCTGCATTTTAACCACTGTATGGAAGGAAGGAAGGAAGGAAGGAAGGAAGGAAGGAAGGAAGGAAGGAAGGAAGGAAGGAAGGAAGGAAGGTTATGCTCTGATAAACATAACCATTTCTTAGCTGGTATAAGGAATTTTTCCCCATTTCCCTTAATATTTCTGAAGATTTCTCAAAAGCTCCTATTTTTTTTCTACACACACACACACACACACACACACACACACACTCGTGTTCAATATATAACTATTAAGAGCTGGACAATTAAAAATCACCATTACTTTATTATCTACTTAGCTGTTTACAGAGTCGGTCTTATGAAGGTATTCTGAGTGATATAGCCTAGGAACAACTTTTGCATAGATAATTTGAAGAACGTATGGGGGGGGCAACTTGTTTAGTTTTGTTTTGTTTTACAGCTATCTCTGTAAGAAACGAAGCTTCTAAAGAATTTTTGTTTAATTTGATTGACTCACTGTAAGTAGGACCACAATGGCTTTGTTAACAGGGCAAAAAAAAAAAAAAAAAAAAACACAGCCTTTATCATCTTTAACCATTCAGTATGTATAAAGCTGTGGTCTCCCAAATTTAAAGTCAGGATATTGCGAGACCCCTGGACTGCAAGGCGATCAAACTGGTCAGTCCTAGAGGAGATCAACCCCGACTGCTCTTTAGAAGGCCAGATCCTGAAGTTGAAACTCAAGTACTTTGGCCACCTAATGAGAAGGAAGGACTCACTGGAGAAGAGCCTAATGCTGGGAAAGATTGAGGGCAAGAGAAGAAGGGGAGACAGAGAATGAGATGGCTGGATGGAGTCACTGAAGCAGTAGGTGTGAGCTTAAATGGACTCCAGAAGATGGTAGAGGACAGGAAGGCCTGGAGGAACGTTGTCTATGGGTTTGCGATGGGTCGGACATGACTTCGCAACTAATAACAACAATGTATGCAATTTATATTTGGAAGCAGAACTGAAGGCATTCATCTCTTGATGGATTTAAAATAGCTACTCTCATGAGCTGAGTTTGTCTCTATTAATGGTTTAAGAGTTGTCCGATGCTTTCATTTCTAATGTCCTTGGCTAGTTTTCACCAAAGCTAAAAAAAACACCATTGCTGTGAACGGGAGCAAAAAAGCTACGTTTTAAGCGAATAACACCTCTGATGTATATGGGTGACTGACATTTCCCTGAATTTCATTAAATTGTTTTCTGACAGCTGAATCAAGGCAAGCAACATCAAGTGCTTCCTCCCGGCCATGGCAGAGTTTGAAAACACTTCACACACAAGGTTTAGATTCAAAACTACAGCTGGATGTACAAGTCAAAAGTAATAACAAAATAAAACCTAGGTAAATATAACAAGGAACACTGTAGATATTTTTGCTTACCCTTTGGGGAAATGTAAATTTCAGGATACATTTTTTTTCCAGCAGTTCTGAACTCAGGATGTTTCAATCTTTAAAGAATGTGAGAATGCTGTCAAAAGTAGTAGAAGCTATTTCAATAAGCAGGACCTCACTGTTCTGTCCCAGCCTATAGCCATCCTTGTTAAATGCACAAGGACAAAACCCCTTTTGAGAAATAGTCTAGAGACTCAGAAGAAAACAAAAAACCTTTTAATATTGGTAACAAACCTGCCAAATGGTCCAAAAACGAAAGCAACAAAACACAATCCAAATGGAGGAAATTGTCCACACAAAACACAATGCAAAACAAGGAATTAGTCACTGGAAATACCAACAGAACATGATCCCATGAAGTATTTTGCAACGGTTGCCTTCAGCAACCAGCACTGCCCACACCTTCCCTTTTTATTAAGCAGTCCCAAGGCGTGGCTCCTCAATGCCTTCTCCTCCTCCCTTGGAGTTGCTGTATTGACTCCCTCTGACCTGCTCTAGTTAACTGCCTTCGTTTACGAGCGTCTCTAATGACCTCCAGCTGTGAGCCCTCAGAGTCTAACTCATCTTCCCCATACAGCTGTGCCTCATCCTGACCACGATTGGAGGGGCCAGGCTCTTCATCAGATTGTGAGTCTTGTAACTTATCAGAGCCTCCCTCCGATTCTGATGGCTCTCCAAACCCTCTTCCTCCTCCTCCTCCTCTGATTCCCCAGACTCAGCTGCCAGGTCCACTGGCTGGCACAGACTCACAACACTCACTGCAATCAGGTTTTCTACCTTGTTTGCAAGAGCTAATGCAATTAGGCATCTATGGAGATTCTCAGTCATCCAGGTCATGGTTGTCCCAAGGGTGCTTTTTTCAAAAGGCAATTGAACTTTGTTTTTCCTTGAGGGCATTTTGCTTCTCATCCAAGAAGCATCTTCAGTTCAGATTTATATTCTTTGCAGTCACCTGGTCATTAGCACTCTTTCTGAGAGTCATTGAGGCCATTTGGAGGTTTATCTGTGACCTCAGGATCACCTGCCTAGTGAAAATGGACGTGGAGTCTTCTCGGAACTGCTGAAAGGATTTTGTGGCAAACACAATGTAAATCCTCCCATCTTTCACCATTCAAGCTTCCTTCTTCCATTATATATTCAAGATGGACAGCATTTAATATTTATTTGTTACGGATATGTCTATACATATGTTGTATATAGTATGTTTAGGTATGTGTCATGTATGTGTTTCACTTTGAGACTGGGCAACTAAATTTCATTTTTGATGTGTGCCGTTGTGCCCAGAGTAAAAAAAAATAAAGGTTATCTTCTCTTATTCAGTCAAATCTGCAGAAGCTTCTTGGATGGGAAGTGACATGTCTTCAAGGAAAAACAAAGTCCAGTTGCCTTTTGAAAAAGCACCTTTGTAAATGTAGAGCTACTTAATTGCCCCTTGACAAGGTCTACACATCGCTTACAAAACCTAGCCTGGCTTAAGTGAAAAGCACAGATTCAGTGCCTACTATGGAAGAATGGATACTTAAGGTGTCTAATTTAGTAGAAATGGCAAAAATTTCCGCTTATTTGAAGGATTATTCACAAGAAAGATATATTTTGGTTTGGAGAAGATGGATAGATTATATTCAGAATAAATATGAGACTAAAAAGTATTATTTAGCTTATGAGTAAATTTTAGATTATTTTTAATAGTTTAATATGATTGAATTTATATTATTTTTAGCATTATTGTTTAATTATATTATTATTATTGGTTTTTAATTCGTTAATATTTATTTTGAAAAGAGTTAAAGTATGTTATGGATTTGATTGTTAGTAGAGTTGGGTAAAGTTAGATTATGATTGCTTATTTGTAACCCTGTAATCAGCTCTGGGAAGTGGGGGAAGGTGGGAGGGGTGGGAGGGTTTTGGGTTATATATTGTAAAAAATTTCTAAAACTTTTAATAAAAAAAAGCACACTCATGTCTTAGTGACAGGGACAGGCAGGCAACTTGTGATATCATACTGGCATTTTAAACTACCGTTTCCCTTTAACCAATGGGTTAAAATGGCAAGATTGTCAGAACTGTGGCTGGAAAAAAAAAGAGAGAACAGGTACTCTCTTTCTGCTTAGTGCAAATTCATGTAAAACAGTGATGGCGAACCTTTTAGAGACCGAGTGCCCAAAAACTGTCCAGCCCCCACTTCACCCCCCTTCCTACCCCCACTCTGCCCCCCATCCCCCATCCTGCCTGCCCACAGGACCATGCACCAACTCCAGGGCCTGCCACAGATCACATAGGCAGCCCAGCAGCACTATGATGGCCACACCCTCTGCCTGTGCCCTGCAGCATCAACTGCATGATGGGGTGTGAGGGCAGAGTCTTGTCTACGCTGCCTGGCTGCCATGTCCTTGGCTGTGCTGCTCCATGTGGGCCACGCTCGAGGGTGACTCTCCTCCAGGGGGCTGCTGGTGAGGAGGGGGTTGTATAGAGAAAGGGGTTGCCTCTCCTTGGATGCTTTTATTATTATTATTTTTTAACCCTCTATTAGGTCATTCATGCCTCAAACAGCATTCTGTTTGGACAGTAATAATGGGGATGAATGTTTCTGGGAATAACAGCAAAAATAGTAGTGATGTGGAAAGGGCCTTACAGAGACACTTAGAGTCACTTTGCTTAGAAAACTCCTTTAAATTTCACCTGGAGCAACTTCCAAACTTCTTACCCTGCTATATCAATATATAATATTTTTTAAATAAAACCTTCTAGACTATTGCTTTTGTAATGATTGGAATCAGAACATCCAGCAGGTTGGATGACTATTTGATCCAGGAGAAAAATTCTTGGCTTTCCTTTCTCATATGGCTGGCATTATTCTGGTTTTCTTAATTTGTACACCCATGCTATCATCTCCATTCAAATAACTCTAAACTCCAGAATCTCTTCATTAATTTTAGATGTTTCCCAACTAGCAGGTAACAAGTCGTGGCTGGGAGGCTAAGCAGGGGTAGATACAAGATGGCAAAGATCTAGAAAATCTGAACCAGTACAGTAGGAGGGTGAGCAGGTAATGACAAAGTGGAAAGTCCCAAAATGTATACCACATTGTTGATGAGAAAAGTATAGACTCAGTCCCAAAGGTGCTTTTTCTAGAGGCAACTGGATTTTCTGGCTTTTCTTTGAAGACATTTTGCTTCTCATCCAAGAAGCTTCTTTAGTTCTCACTCATTCAGAGCAAATGACCAGCTGTCTGTAAGGAATATAAATCCTTCCATTCCCCACCATCCAGTCAAAGCTGAAGAAGCTTCTTGGATGAGAAGTGAATCATCTTCAAAGAAAAGCAAGGAAGTCTAGTTGCCTCTTGAAAAAAGCATCTTTAGGACAACCAAGACATGGATGCCTGAGAATCTCCATAGACCAGTGGTTCTCAACCTTTTTAATGCTGCGACCCCCAACTGGTCGTAAGTCGAGGACTACTCAACTGGTGCAGCACCGTTTGCAGAATGGGACTTTTGGCGGGCTCAGCAGGGCAGAAACAGCCTGGACAATTACTATTGGCTTTTGAAAGCCAATAGAATTAGACTTTATTTAAGAGAGTCTATTCTATTGGCTTTCAAAAGCCAATAGAATAAAAGGGAGTAGCACAGCTAAGGAAAAGGGGGAAAAAATGGCGGACTGCGTTGTTTGGCGACCCCTGTGAAATGGTCGTTCGATCCCAAATAGGGTCCCGACCCACAGGTTGAGAACCACTGCCATAGACAAATAGAGATTGCTTTTCTTGGTCTTTCCTAAAGGAATATATTATGGTATCCTTTGATTTTGTTTCTGGGCCTCCTCTGTCAAGTAAACTCCCAAAGAGCAAGATGTAACAGGAAAGTTTTTCTATGTCACCGTATTTTTTTTTTTAACATGTTCTCAATAAAAGTTAACATTCGGAAGCAAACTTGGGAGCTTAGCTCAAAGAAGTGAGCGAAACCACAGATCCGTTCTGTGCAATTTGAATCTGTAGCCTAGAAATAAGGAGAGCAGAATCCCTCAGCAGAGTAAAGGTCTGAAATATAACCTTATACCTACTCAGTGGCATTTTTTTTTTTTGTTGTTGTTTTTAAATGTGCCTTGGGATGAGAATAACTCAAACATGGTATATGCCAGAGGTGAGGTACTATGGCCCTTTTATGACTTGTGGACTTCAAATCCCAGAATTCTTAAGCTAGCATGACTGGATCAGGAATTCTGGGAGTTGATGTCCACAAGTCATAAAAGGGCCATAGTTCACCACCTCTGGTATATGCCCCTAACCAAGGGGTAGGAAACTTTGGCTCTTTTATTCCTGGCTTAGGAATTCTGGGAGTTAAAGTCCACAAGTCATAAAAGATCCAAGATTGCCTACCCCTGCCCTAACCTAATAATAGGAATTGTCATTTGCAAACCTCCACGAAGTCTATCTGGCCTAGATAAACTTTATTTCATCCATTCTTCTCTCTCCATTTCTAGCTATAAATCGACCCACTTAACTCGTGAATGAGATTATAATAAATGCAAATTTGAAAAAAAATGCATAGCTACAGTAATGTATAGGTGGTACCTGACTCAATAGTAGTAACTGTGAGAGGGATCTTGGAGTCCTAGTGGACAATCACTTAAATATGAGCTAGCAATGTGCTGCAAGCTGCCAAAAACAGCCAACACAGTTCTAGGTTGCATTAACAGTGGAATAGAATCAAGATCACGTGAAGTGTTAATACTACTTGACAATGCCTTGGTAAGGCCACACTTGGAATACAGTTTTGGTCTCCACAATGTAAGAAAGATGTTGAGACTCTGAAAAAAAAGTGCAGAGAAGAGCAACAAAGATGATCAGGAGACTGGAGGCTAAAACATATAAAGAATGGTTGCTGGAATTGGATAGGTCTAGTTTAATGAAGAGAAGGACGAGGGGTGACATGATAGCAGTGTTCCAATATCTCAGGGGCTACCCCAAAAAAGAGGGAGTCAAGCTATTCTCCAAAGGGCCTGAAGGCAGGACAAGAAGCAACGGGTGGAAACTAAGCAAGGAGAGAAGCAACCTGCAACTAAGGAGAAATTTCCTGACAGTTAGAACAATTAATCAGTGGAACAACCTGCCTCTAGAAGCTGTAAATGCTCCAACACTGGAAGTTTTTAAGAAGAGATTGGACAACCATTTGTCTTAAGTGATATAGGGTTTCCTGCCTAAGCAGGGGGTTGGACTAGAAGACTTCTAAGGTCCCTTCTAATTCTTCTATTCTATTCTATTCTATTCTATTCTATTCTATTCTATTCTATTCTATTCTATTCTATTCTATTCTATTCTACTCTACTCTACTCTTATTCTTATTTTTATTCTTATTCTTATTCTTATTCTTCATAGTCTATCATCAGTACTATAAGGAACCCAGAATGTCAGCAAGCAGTCTGACATCAGGGGTGAGGCATAGACAATGAGCAAGCCCAAAGATCACAGAATCTCCCAAAGCTACTCCAGAAAAGCATAAGTCTTCTGAACAGCCCCTTAATGCATGAGTTTATCTGGGGTCCCTGCCTTGTGGGAAATCAGGATCTGCAGTGTTAATTTTGCTGTCTTCAGTCCAATTCCTTGATAACTGGGCATGTAGACTCTTTTCCTTTCATCCCTTACATCAGGGGTGTCAAATTCACAATGTCATGGGATGTGTCGCGACGTATTGTAAGGTTTTTTTTCCATTGCCAGCAATGGGGTGGGCGCGGTTTTGCCATGATGCATCCGGCCCAGTTTGACACCCCTGCCTTACATTCTCAGAGGCTGGGAAGCTTTGCATGCAATTCCATGCCCAAATCTTCAGCATCAAAGTGAGGAACAACACCAGGAACAAAATAAAACACTTTATTAATTCATTAGTCTTATGACCTTATCAATACAATGAAAGAAAAAGAAAATAGATTCTGGGTTGAATTAGATAAAAGGAAATACTGTGATAAAATGCATACCGTGATAATACAAGGAATCAGCAATCAGATGAAAGCTTCTGTTTTACAGGGTACACCAGTTTGTTCAATATATTGGATTTCTTAGCTTGACTGCCTTAATTATAAACTTAGTAGTTCTGCTTACACTATATACATTAGAGCTCAATAGGAAACAACACAATCTATGATTCAAATCCCAGTGGGCTGGATTTCCAATAGGGATAATAGCTATCCTAGCCTAAAGATGGGGATACATATAATTGACAATCAAACAAAAGATAAGCAATATTTTCAATTCCACATATGTGTAGCCTCACATATTTGGCCATGGATTCCAAAAACCAAAGTCTTGCTTTAGAATAGGGTCTTCTTATAGCAGGTATGCTTCTAATTATAATAGTAATTATAATAATAGTAGTAACTGTGAGAGGGACCTCGGAATCCTAGTGGACAATCACTTAAATATGAGCCAGCAATGTACTACAGCTGCCCAAAAGACCCACACAGTGCTAGGCTGCATTAACAGAGGGATAGAATCAAGGTCACGTAAAGAGTTAAAACCACTTTACAATGCCTTGGTAAGGCCACACTTGGAATACTGCATCCAGTTTTGGTCACCACTATGTAAACAAGATGTTGAGACTCTAAAGTGAGTGCAGAGAAGAGCAACAAAGATGATGAGGGGACTGGAGGCTAAAGCATATAAGGAAAGGCTGCTGGAATTGGGTATGTCTAGTTTAATGAAGAGAAGGACAAGGGGGGACATGATAGCAGTCTTCCAATATCTCAGGGACTACCCCAAAGAAGAGGGAGTCAAGCTATTTTCCAAAGCACCTGAAGGCAGGACAAGAAGCAACGGATGGAAACTAACCAAAGAGAGAAGCAACCTAGAACTATGGAGAAACTTCCTGACATTTAGAACAATTAACCAGTGGAACAATCTGCCTCCAGAAGCAACGAATGCTCCAACACTGGAAGTTTTTAAGAAGAGACTGGACAGTCATTTGTCCAAAATGGTATAGGGTTTCCTGCCTGAGCAGGGGTTGGTCTAGATGACCTCCAAGGTCCCTTCCAACTTTTATTATTATTATTATTGTTGTTGTTGTTGTTATTTGTTCTTAGGCAACTCAGACATCTATATATAACTCCATGTCGGTTTGAGCACCTGATATCTAGGACTCTATTTAAAAATTTCCCCTGTCTGGGAGGCCATTGAGAGTAAATACTCAGTAGAGAAGGCATGCTGTGAGATAATTGTAGTAAGCTAGCTTACCCAAGACCTTTTGACACTAGTACCAGGAGCTAAGTTGGTAAGATAAGATAAGATAACCTTTATTACCATTTTTTTTTTTACTGTGGGCACAACGGCACACATCAAAAATGAAATTTAGTTGCCCGCTCCTAGTAGCCAGGACCTTCTGACTTTAGTACCAAACATTACTACTCAAAAAATACTCAGCTTGGCTCCCTTCTGGTGATAATCATATGTATTATTTACATCCATTTGCAAGCCTTTCATTTCATTTTATATATCATATAAACATAACATTTAATATATCATATAAAATGAAAGAATTGCAAATAGGTGTAAATACACACACACACACACACACACACACACACACACACACACACACACTAGCTGTTCCCAGCCACACATTGCTGTGGCTCAGTCTGGTTAAATGGAAAAGAAAAGAGAAAGTGCACATTTGTAATATGTTTAATTTCACAATGCTTGTGGGTATACAATATTGTTTGTTGTTCCATTGTCTGTGCAGATATAGATTGTCTGAAATCGTAGCGTGTGTTGCTTTTATGTCCAACAGATGGCACTGTTTTTCACAGAAAGCATGTTTTTACCTGTCACAGATGTGACATCTATATAATAGTAGGTATATAAAAACACGTGCGTTTTTGAATGCAACATTGTTTCTAAATTTCAAAGCAATCGGTGAACAACTTTCAGAGATTTAAGATTTTGAACAAACAAACATTTACATTTTTATTTTTTTTATATATATATATATATTATATATATATATAAATTCAACATTAACAGAATTAATATTTACCTGTCCCTTTCCTTTGCATGCCTTCACTTGCGTTCCACTTGTATCTCAATACTGAAATACAGTATTGTCAGCTCCTTTGTAGAAAGATTATAACAACCCTACAGCCTTTTAGTGGAATACCTGCATGAAGCCCACATTTACACAACAGTCCATGTTCAGAACTGTCTTCCTGTAATGAGAAAAATCTGCTTTTCCAGGAAAGTGGAAAGATACATCTGTCTCCAGACTTATGAAGGCAGAATCTATGGGCATTTATCTGGAAAACAAGGATCAGGCTTACTGTTATGTTACCGCTTCCTCTTCAGTATAGTTTCATTCCCTTGGGATACACCTGAAAAGAGAGAGAGAGAGAGAGAGAGAGAGAGAGAGAGAGAGAGAGAGAATGAAAGAGAGAGAGAGAGAATGAGAGAGGGAGAGAGAGAATGAAAGGGAGAGAGAGAATGAAAGGGAGAGAGAGAGAGAGAATGAAAAGAGAGAGAGAGAATGAAAGGGAGAGAGAGAGGGAGAAAGAGAAGAGAGAGAGAAGAGAGAGAGAGAATGAAAGAGAGAGAGAGAATGAGAGAGAGAATGAAAAGAGAGAGAGAGAATGAAAGGGAGAGAGAGAGAATGAAAAGAGAGAGAGAATGAAAGGGAGAGAGAGAGAGAGAGAGAGAATGAAAAGAGAGAGAGAGAATGAAAGGAAGAGAGAGAAGAGAGAGAGAATGAAAGAGAGAGAGAATGAAAGAGAGAGAGAATGAAAGAGAGAGAGAATGAGAGAGAATGAAAAGAGAGAATGAAAGGGAGAGAGAGAGAGAGAGAGAGTGAAAGGGAGAGAGAGAGAGAGAATGAAAAGAGAGAGAATGAAAGGGAGAGAGAGAGAGAGAGAGAGAGAGAGATTACAAATCACGACACTTTAGTGCACATAGACTAAAATAGAGGACAGCAAAGGGAATGGTTGATATTTCATTTCGTCAAATTACCGCCCACAATATCAGAAATCATAAAAGATCATTAAAAGAGAGCCAGAGAAAGAGAAACTCGTTGATTATAATGACTTGCTTGAAAGGCTAAAAAAACAGAACAAAAGCCAAAGCCAATAAAACTATTCAAAATAGTCTGGAAGAAATGGAAAGCACACAATTCCTTTTCTCTTCCTATTGATCACTGTATTGTCCTTCAGCCAACATCTGAATATGTAAATAACGTCTCTGAGCTTATAGCTGGATCAAGTAAACTCTTGCTAGATGTTCCAGCTCTTTCTCCCCACCCCCTTTTGGGGGGGTCTACTTCTCAACCGAAGAACACTTCCACAGTAGCCTAGAGTTTATGACAGCGTGCTGGAGACAAGCCACAATGGGACAATTGATGTGTTCAAATGCCTCTTCAACAGAGCCAAGCCAGAGGTGATGAAAAGTCCCTTTGGAGCAACCTCTTTTTGGAAATCCTTCACAATCAAAAGCCAGCCTGCCTACCAGACATCTCGAAGTGTGGACAGCTTGTTTTGTTCCTCAGGCAGCTGGCATGCTAAATGGTTTTATAAATAGGAAATTGTTATATTGTTATATTCCTTTAGGAACATTTCTGCTAATGAACACAGGGTGAGTATGGCCTAGCTGCTGTTCAGAAACGGCCCCAGGTAATCTTGACCTTCTGGAATTGCTTTTGTTTTTATTTGTACACCAGGTTTTTAAGGTGACCCAATTCATCACTTGACTCTGGGCAGTGTAAGCAGTGACTTGGCCTTTTTATGATTTGTGGACTTCAACTCTCAGAATTCCTCAACCAGCGTGCCTGGCTGAGGAGTTCTGGGAGTTGAAGTCCACAAGTGATAAAAGGGCCAAGTTTGAAGACCCCCTGATGTAGGCTCTACCACTCCCAGTTATGATACTGAGGACACTGGCTGAAAACTGAGGTCAAGAGCTTCCAGTTCACTGGCAACAGGTGGTTAAGAAGAAGTTAGCCAGCTAAGGAATGGCTGCTGGCAAGCAAATTCTCCTAATGAGACAAACTGGATTTAGTTGTATCCCTGACCAAGCTGTTTCATTTCTTAGTTGGGTGAGTTTTCCAAGACTGATCATTCTTAAAGATCTCAACCTGGCCTTGTATGATTTAGAGGCTGATGCAGCTTGGGAATTCATGGTCACCCAATAAAGAGCTGATAGAATACACTCACAACCGAATAAAACAAAGAAATAAAACATGACCATCGCGTGGGGAGTAGACATTGGCTATAAATAGACTAACCAATTCCATAGTGGGTATGGAAATAACCAGCGCTTCAAGGCTTGCTTAAAAGAAAGCACGATAAAAGGCTGATTGTCACTCTCCAAATTTCGATCATGTTGCAACTGCCCCAAGACACAAGCTTCTTATGACCACTGTGACTTCAGCTCTTTATTGGGTTGGATGCATGGTTACTAGAGTGACCATGAATTCCCAAGCTGCATCCGCCTCTAAATCATACAAGACCAAGTTGAGATCTTTAAGAATGATCAGTCTCGGAAAACTCACCCAACTAAGAAATGAAACAGCTTGGTCAGGGATACAACTAAATCCAGTTTGTCTCATTAGGAGAATTTGCTTGCCAGCAGCCATTCCTTAGCTGGCTAACTTCTTCTTAACCACCTGTTGCCAGTGAACTGGAAGCTCTTGACCTCAGTTTTCAGCCAGTGTCCTCAGTATCATAACTGGGAGTGGTAGAGCCTACATCAGGGGGTCTTCAAACTTGGCCCTTTTATGACTTGTGGACTCCCAGAACTCCTCAGCCAGGCATGCTGGTTGAGGAATTCTGGGAGTAGAAGTCCACAAGTCATAAAAAGGCCAAGTTTGAAGACACCTAGCCTACATCTTGTCCCTCATTATAGGTTCTTCATCGTAACTTTCTTCTGAAGAAGGTGAATGCAGTTGGGCTATTGACAAGAACATCAGTTTCCAGTCATCAGAGTATGTCTGAAATTCTTTTCTTCTTGGGAATACAGAAGGAATTTGTAAAGCAAATTGACTGTAATTTGTGAAACTGAAAGAGGAAAGAGACTCAAAAATGAATGAGAATACCTGTGCTTAGATCAAAAGTCTCTTAGATATTCAGGAAACCAATAAATGTGTTTATGAAGGGCAAGATAAGGATGATTAGCAGTGCTCACCCCAGCTTTTCATAACTTCCTCTAAGGATTTAGGGTAATTGTAGTGGAATCTTTCTCCTTCCTGTGAATATTGAGGATCACACGTACAGCAGCTAAGGTTGTGTAATCTCAATCATCAAATTCATCTTGTTTTTACAAATGCTTTACTCTATCCTATAACTTCCTATAACTTCCTATAACTCATTTAAAGCAGGGGGGGGGGCTTCTAATTGTTAGGCATCTCTGGAAGATGAAATGATGGAAACTTGATGATATTTTAGGCACCAAACCTTGATATTAAGCCACAAAATTGGTACTCAAGTATTTTGTGGACTGTATATTTGGAACTATTCCCAAAGTGGGAAGTTGAATGTCAACTTTACCCTTCCTTCCTTCCTTCCTTCCTTCCTTCCTTCCTTCCTTCCTTCCTTCCTTCCTTCCTTCCTTCCTTCCTTCCTCCCTCCCTCCCTCCCTCTCCTTCCTTCTTTCCTTCCTTCCTTCCCTTCCTTCCTTCCTTCCTTCCTTCCTTCCTTCCTTCTTTCCTTCCTCCCTCCCTCCCTCCCTCCCTCCCTCCCTCCCTCCCTCCCTTCCTTCCTTCCTTCCTTCCCCAAAACATTCCACAGAAGCACAATTATCCCATTGTTAATGAAACTCATCTTCCTGCTGTAATTTTAGCACATAAACCTTCCGTAATGCAGTTTTTTTTAACAACAACAACAAAATACAGATTTCTTCACTGGAAGTTCTTTTATAAATGCAGCTGGCAATGCCTGCATGCAAATTCAATTACGAATTGCAAGGATTGGCTTTTGTTTAACTTGAAGATAGACAAGCTATGGTGAGTTGAACCTAGAGATTTGTGCTTCTGCAATTCATTCCCAGCAGAACTTGCAGTAGAATTTTTATATGTCTCAACATTTTGTTTCTTCCGTTTCCTAGTCTTCCAGCTACTCAACCGCCTTCTCCGTCACATTAAACATTCTCCCTCTGTGACATATGCAAACTAAACACTGATGTCAGGAGATGTGGTAGCTGTTCAGTCTGAGATCTCATGGTTTCAGAGAGTAAATTAGATCCAGGCCCCAAGTTTAATCCAGGACTTATTTGCTCTGACATAAAGCTGCTTTTCTTCCAGATTTATTTTCCTGTTGCTTATCTCCTTGCTTAGATTCTGAATGGTTTGATGACATTTTGGAGCCCAAGAGCCTGATGTGCAACTGAGCCCCTCATGCAACGGACTAGCAAATAAATTTGTCTTGCCCTTTGTGTGTTGATTTCCCAGACAGCCTAATTAATGTAATTATCTCTCTTCACCACCCAGATGTAGATGGAACAGGCTGAGATTATCTCCCCCATTCTCCGTTTCAGAATATTTCATGCTGCAAAACTGGTCCAAGGCTTTTAAGTTCCCTGTAAATAATCTGCCCATCCCTGTAAAGTCAAGTTTCATGGTAGTCAAAATTAAACAAGTTTGTTTTTTTTCCCCTTCTTTTCTTTTAGGTGCACTGAAGCAGAAAAAAAATGACAAACAGATTCCTCTTTCTGCTTTTTTGAAAGTAAAGTGCAATAATACTAGCGAAGTAACCATTTGCTGGTGTATCATGACACTTCAAGTGTCAGTCACTTTTTGCTGAATGATAGAGTTGGCAATATAGTCAATATAGTCAAGGCCATGGTTTTCCCATTTGCAATGTATGGCTGTGAAAGTTGGACCATAAGAAAGGCTGAGCGCCAAACAATTGAGGCCTTTGAACTACGGTGCTGGAGAAGACTCCTGCGAGTCCCTTGGACTGCAAGGCAATCAAACCGGTCAGTCCTAGAGGAGATCAACCCCGGCTGCTCTTTAGAAGGCCAGATCCTGAAGCTGAAACTCAAGGACTTTGGCCACCTAATGAGAAGGAAGGACTCACTGGAAAAGAGCCTGATGCTGGGAAAGATGGAGGGCAAGAGAAGAAGGGGACGACCGAGAATGAGGTGGCTGGATGGAGTCACTGAAGCAGCAGGCGTGAGCTTAAATGGACTCCAGAAGATGGTAGAGGACAGGAAGGCCTGGAGGAACATTGTCCATGGGGGTCGCGATGGGTCGGACACCACTTCCCAACTAACAACAACAAGAGTTGGCAAATTTGTCTGCTCCAGAACAACGTACAGAGTATCACAGATATAATGAAGACGGGGGAAAATTGCTTCATTCATTTCTCATTTTCTTTTCTTTCATTCAAAGGAAAAGTTCCTTTTTCCTATCCTTTTCTTTCATTCGGTCTTTGCGGGTCATTTTTTTTTCTTTTTTCCAGAGAAAGTCGGTCAGTAGCTACAGTGTCCTTAAATTACAACATTTCATTTAGCGACCGTTCAAAGTTACAACTGCATTGAAAAAAGCGACTTATGACCCTTTTTCACAGTTATGACCTTTCCAGCATCCCCACAATCACGTGACCAAAATTCAGATGCTTGGCAACTGGCTCATAATTGTGATCGTTGCTATGTCCCAAGATCATGGGATCCCTTTTGGGGATCTTTTGACAGCAAAGTCCACGAGGAAGCCAGATCCACTTAACAACCAAGTTACTAATGCTGGAAGTCTTTAAGAAGAGACTGGACAGCCATTTGTCTTAAATGGTATAGGGTTTCCTGCCTGAGCAGGGGGTTGGACTAAATGACCTCCAAGGTCCCTTCCAACTTTATTATTATTATTATTGTTGTTGTTGTTGTTAACTTATCAATTGGAGTGATTCACTTAACAACTGAGGTAGGAAAGATCGTAAACGGGGCAAAGTTCACTTAACTAATGTCTCACTTAACAACAGAAATTTGGGGGTCAATTGTGGTCGTAAGCCAAGGACTACCTGTACTTCATTCCATAAGACTGTCCTGTGGATGCTGCCTTTTTTTTTTCAACCTAGTAATGCTTGACATCTTTTCTTTCCATTAAAAATGTGTCACCGAACTGATTAATATTTTATTGCTATTAGGATATCTGTTGTGTAGTGGAAGGAGAAATAAACGAGATTGGTGATAAAATGGGGGATGTGAGAGATTAAGGATTAGAATTGATAATTTTTTGTTTTAAATTTAAACTATTGTAATTGTAAACTGATCAAGTTATCATAGTGATAGAATTTTAAAACAGAAATGGAATATTTAAATGTATTATGTTTGTTGTTGTTGTTAGTTGCGAAGTCGTGTCCGACCCATCGCGACCCCCATGGACAACGTTCCTCCAGGCCTCCCTGTCCTCTACCATCTTCTGGAGTCCGTTTAAGCTCACGCCTGCTGCTTCAGTGACTCCATCCAGCCACCTCATTCTCTGTTGTCCCCTTCTTCTATTGCCCTCAATCTTTCTCAGCATTAGGCTCTTCTCCAGTGAGTCCTATGTTCTCATTAAGTGGCCAAAGTACTTGAGTTTCAACTTCAGGATCTGGCCTTCAAAAGAGCAGTCAGGTTTGATCTCCTCTAGGACTGACCGGTTTGATCACCTTGCAGTCCAGGGGACTCACAGGAGTCTTCTCCAGCACCATAGTTCAAACGCCTCAATTCTTTGGTGCTCAGCCTTTCTTATGGTGATATAGATATAGGTATTGCTATAGATATATAGATATAGATGTTGTTGTTGTTGTTAGTTGTGAAGTCATGTCCATTGCGACCCCATGGACAATGTTCCTTCAGGCCTTCCTGTCCTCTATCATCTTCTGGAGTCCATTTAAGCTCACACCTACTGCTTCAGTAACTCCATCCAGCCACCTCATTCTCGGTCGTCCCCTTCTTCTATTGCCCTCTATCTTTCCCAACATTAGGCTCTTCTCCAGTGAGTCCTTCCTTCTCATTAGGTGGCCAAAGTACTTGAGTTTCCACTTCAGGATCTGGCCTTCTAAAGAGCAGTTGGGGTTGATCTCCTCTAGGACTGACCGGTTTGAACGCCTTGCAGTCCAAGGGACTCGCAGGAGTCTTCTCCAGCACCATAGTTCAAAGGCCTCAATTCTTTTACGCTCAGCCTTTCTTATGATTGTATTATGTTAATTGAGGGAAATAAGAGATGGGATAGTAAAATGTATCGAGTTGTGTTGTTTATGTATATTTTTACTTTTGAATGTTTGACCACCCAACCACCACGGTGGGTCCTGAGTACTTTTTCTTAAGAATTTTTTTTTAAAAAAAAACCAATAAAATGTCTTTTAAAAAAATGTGTTGCCCAAAATGCAGTTAGTTCTTTTCCCTGGGATAGGTTATTTCCTCAAGAGATTGAGCAAGATCTACCAAAGGTGCTTTTTTCAAAAAGTCCAAGACTGGACTTTATTTTTGTTTGAAGCCAAAATAATTGAAAGTCCAGTGGCCTTTTGAAAAAGCACCTTTGGGAGACCCATGACCTGGAGGATCATACTGACCGAGAATTTCAAGGATAGATAAACTTGGGAGAGATGGCATAGACCAGTGATGGCGAACCTTTTAGAGACCGAGGGCCCAAACTGCAACCCAAAACCCACTTATGCATCGAGTGCCTGGTGGGTGTGGCCCATTGGCTGGGTGTGGCCAATTGGTGTGTGGCCCATCAGGTGGGCGTGGCTGCGGTGGTAACGGCAGACTGGGTGGGACTAAAAAGTTCAATCAATCAATTCCAGCTTTGCAAGATCTTTCTTTTTCCCCGCGAGAAATTGAAATTGACTGATTGATTGAACCTTTTTTTTTGCACACAGCGGCCAAGGCCTAAAGTGAAAAGGTTTTATAAAACCCAGCTGAAGGGCTAGGACTGGGGCGACGGCGTGCATGCCCACAGAGAGGGCTCTGAGTGCCGCCTCTGGCACCCGTGCCATAGGTTCGCCACCACTGGTATATACAGTATAACAGGTTGACCAAGTTGGAAGAGCCCTTGGAGGTCTTCTAGTCCAGGGCTTTTCAACCTTTTCACCCATTGTACCACTTTTAGGATAGGGCAACATCCGAGTACCACCAGTCGCCTAGCAAGGTGTCAAAAACTTGATGACCCAAAAAAAAAAAGGAAAAGGAAAAAAGTGACGAAGTACATGTAGTCCTCGACTTACAACAGTTTGCCTAGTGACTGTTGGAAGTTACAATGGCACTGAAAAAAGTGCCCCCCAAGCCACAGCCGAGCAAGACACCTGCCTGCCCACCCAGTGGAGCTCTTCCTCCTGTCTGAGGCTTTCATTGTTGTGAGCATTTCTGTTGAGGATTGGCAGCGGGGATGTTTGGTTTTTATTCTCCCCGTCTGCTGGGTGGTTGCAGCAGGTTTTGGTCACTTCACATGACCCTGGGACACTGTGACCGTCATAAATATGAATCAGTTGCCAAGCATCTGAATGTAAATCACAAGACCCCAGAGATACTGCAACATTCCAGCTGATTGGCAATTCTTCAGGGCTCAGCAGAAGCAACAGGATGAGCGCTGAGGTCCAACTGGAGCCTGGCGCTGATCCTGGCACTTCCACTGAGCCCTGACAACCCTGCAGCTCCAGCTATCTATTGTTCAGGCTTGTGCGGTGCTGCCACCGGTTCAGCTCATTCCCTTCCCCTGCTACCACTTTTCTAGGATGGTCGCGTACCACCTGCCAGGTGCCAATGTACCACAGGTGGTACCTGTACCACTGGTTGAAAAGCCTTGTTTTAGTCCACCCTCCTGCTCAAACAGGAGACCCTATTTCATTACAAACAAATGGATGTACAGTCTCTTCTTAAAAGCCTCCATTGATGGGGCACCCAGAACTTCTGAAGGCAAGCTATTCCATTGATTGATAGCTGTCACTGTTAGGAAATTTCTCCTTAGTTCTAAGTTGCTTCTCTCCTTGGCTAGTTTCCATCCATTGTTTCTTGTCTTGCCTTTTGGGGCTTTGAAAAATAGTTTGATCCCCTCGTCTTTGTAGGAGCCCCTCAAATATAGGAAAATTGCTATCATGTCCCCCTTAGTCCTTCTTTTCATTAGACTAGATATATCCAATTCCTATAACTTTTCTTCATATGTTTTAGTCTCAAGCCCCCTAATCATTCAGTCCAGGCAGTGATTCCTGACACATGCGTAGTTTGCATTGGCAAAGCCGTTGTCAACCACTCAGATATCCTGGAATTAGTAAGCTGCAAAATACATGCAGTGCTATATAAAGCCCGTGTCCTGAATGACTGGATCAACTCCACAACTTCTGGAGGCAAGCAGTTCCACTGATTAATTGTTCTCACTTCAGGAGATTACTTCTTAATCTTAGGTTGGATGATTGAGAAAGGAATGAGGTTAGAGGGTCTTGAAACCTGGATATACGTACATTAACAAAATAACAGAGTTGGAAGGGACTATGGGGGGGGGGTCTTCTCATCCAAATTCACATACACATTTTGCTGTGTAGATGCATAAATCTGAGTATTTTTTTACTAGGATCCTGCAATTTCTATTTTTATTTCTTATATATCTCTATGTCTATATCGCTCTATCTCTCCAGATAGATAGATAGATAGATAGATAGATAGATAGATAGATAGATAGACAGACAGATACACAGATAGATATAGACAGACAGACAGACAGACAGATAAGAGAGAGGGGGGAGGGAGCAGGAGGGAAGGGGAGGGGAGGGGGGGAGAGAGAGAGAGAGAGAGAGAAAGAAAGAAAGAAAGAAAGAAAGAAAGAAAGAAAGAAAGAAAGAAAGAGAGAGAGAGAGAGAGAGATTGGTTTTCTCCTTCAAAGATTGCTGAGGTATTTGTCAAAAACCGGAACTACCATTCTTAGACTCACATATTTGCAATGATAATGTCAGTTGGATATAACAATACAAAACTGCTCTTGCTTTGAAAATAAATTACTGATTTCTCTCTGATAGGGACAGAGATCTAAATTTTTAGGTGTGGCATTGGAAAGTATCCTTGTCACTCTGTACATTACACTAGCATGGTGGGATTGTCTGCAAGCAGTGGAATCAGGTTAACGATTTCATGCAAAGTACTACGGTAAGTGTGTTCAAAGCATGTTTAAAGTTTTCTAAAAATACATGGCAGGTTTTTCAGGAAAGGCGGTTGATTTATTGAAACTTACCTCAGATGATAGCATGATATGAAAGCAATTCTCTCTCTCTCTCTCTCTCTCTCTCTCTCTCTCTCTCTCTCTCTCTCTCTCTCTCTCTCTCTCTCTCTCTCTCTCTTTCTCTCTCTCTCTCTCTCACACACACACACACACACACACACACACACACACACACACACGACACAGATACATAACTTAGAAGTGAAGCAAAGGATATGGAAAAACTGTACCCTTTGTATTTTTCTTTTCAATACACATACCCCCCAGGCTATTACCTGCATGGGTTACAATTCTCCTGGCAACCTCTAGAGGGCAGAAAAACCACACAGAAAACTCTAGCCATCTTTGCAGCTCAAACATGGTACTTTTGCATAAGAGGCCTGCCCCCCCCCCCCAAAAAAAATAATCACTAAATGCAAATCACAATATGAAAAGAAGCAGCTGAGACCAATTTTTTCAGAAAATGAGCTTGGTGGAAAAAATGCATAAAACAACAGCTGAAACCTTGACAATGTTAACAAACAAACAAAACGCAGATGAACCTACACTTCAGACTGAGTACTTGTACAGTTGTAGTAAGGTATGGTTTAGTATGAATTGTGCCAGCCCGGGAGAAAATCTTGAATTCCTGGCCTCTCTCCTCCATGTTGTCCTCCCTTCTTAATTGTTTCTCACAACACTTCTGCTTTCATTTAACCACATAGCATAGTTAATATTTACATTCAGGTCTGATGAACCACAGTTTATTTATCTTTTGTAGAAAGCCAGCACCCACCCACCCTCCTAGAGAATGAAATATTTTGGGGAACATTTAATACAAGGCAGGGTAGAATATTTCTCTCCTTAAGGAGTCAGCTCCTCAGAGAAGGAAATATTAAAAGGGCAGAAAAATATATTTCCTCGAAGGATCTTAAAGAGGCAGAAAAGCATGCCCAGTTTTTCTTAATAGCCCCAAGTCTCCCTCCCTCAAGCAGAAACCAGCTCTGTAGAGATGCAGATGTAAACCATCAGGAAGGCCCCAGCTAGGAGATCAAGAAGACAAAGACACCTAAAATCTGCATACCCCACCCAAACTTTAAGAATCATTAGCCCCAGCTCCAGGGAAGCAGGATATGACCTTTGGTCATAATAGGACTAACCCAACACCATCAGAATACCAGAAAAGCACACTCAGACTCAGATCAAAGTTCATGCCACAGGAACAACTCCACAAACAAAAGGCTCCAGAGGGTATAAAAAACCCACTCCCCACGTGTGCTCAGCCTTTTTTTCTCTCCTCTTTCCGGCCAGAACCATCTTTCTGTCTGGCTCTTCAATAAACTGCAACCTTCTTTCTAAAGCAGTCGCCATGTTGTTTATCCCTGGCTTGGACTGAACCATGATAAAGACTTTTCTTCCAACAGGAGAAAAGGAGAAAAATCTTAAGGAAGTCAGAAACCAGCCCCAGTCTCCCTTTCAACAGGCAGAAAGCTGAGGAGGCTACTCTTTAGAAATGCAGATTTGGTAATCCATTCAGAAAGATTGGGGCACAGTATTCATAAGCAAATTGCCTTCAGACCCCACAAGTGATGGGGTTAAGAATTTGCATTCTCCCACCCAGCTCCAAGGACAGGACAGGACCTTTAGGACATGATAAAAATAACCCACCACCTTTAGAATACCAAAAGGGCACATTCAAGGTCAGGTCAAAGTACATTGCACTGGAACAGGTACCTCAAATGCAAAGCCCAACAAGTTATAAAAGCCATCCACTCTCAACTCCATTTGGTCAACTGTCCCAGAACTGCATGCTATGGTTGATTCTGCTCATCATTATACATTCTTTCCTAAGCAGCCTCCATTTTATTTACTCCTGGCTTGGAACAGGACCTGATTTTTTTTAACACTTTGGTTTGCTCCCCAAACTCTGCCCCTAAAGAATGGAAATTAGAAAGGGTAGGATTGCCGTTCTCTGGGAATCTGGAATAGCTGGACAGATTATTTTGAAAATTGCGATAAGAAGTTGTTTGAAATTATTTGAAGTCCAAAGAAAGGTGAATGAGATAAACAGGACAGAATGAGTGGGCAGAAAATAAATGCAGAGGAGTAGAATTGGTGCAAAAGCTTTTCACATTTAGCTTTTAGACTGAGAATTTAACAGTAGGACTATCAAGACTGAAAGGGGAGTGAAAATATATTATATTACGTTTGCCAGACTTGCTTACAATCTACACAGGAAACAATTAACCCAAGAACTGAGAATGTAAGAGCTCAAATTAATGGCTTCAGATCAACTCAAATATTTATTATAGTAATAGACCAACATAGTACTTGTTAGGCAGGAATATTAGGTTATATAATTTCCATCAAATTAATACTATACTTTTAAATATGATGCTTTAATATAGTCAGCCTACAGTGCTGGATTGCTTGTCCATTTTTACTCCCACTTTCCCGATGTAAAGATAGGAGACTGTCTCTTTTATGAATTTCAATGTCTTGGCACCTGCGGTTCTTTTTAACGGAGGAGAAATAACTCTCAGAACCTTAGAATGTGCACTGGATGTTGTCCAGAAAATTGTAATGGGCATTGCATAGGATTAGATGCATCCAGCTTAACTTGGATGATCTACTTGTCCATACTCAAGGGAATCACTAAAGAGAAATGAAAGGCATCATCAGATATCTACTGGCAACCAAGAACAAATGACTACTTCCTTCCTCCCTCCCTTCCTTCCTTCCTTCCTTCCTTCCTTCCTTCCTTCCTTCCTTCCGTGTAGTGGGTGGGTTGCAGAACATCTTAGAGAACTAGAGAGAACTGAGAAGAGGCACTTCTTAGTTTTTAATCTAATAAGTGGATCCCAGTCATTGCCCTCCCACACACCAGAATATAAGTTTGCTCTCTAGACCAGGGGTAAGCCACCTTGGCTCTTTTATGACTTGTGGATTTCAACTCCCAGAATTTCTGGGTCAGCATGACTGGTTCAGGAATTCTGGGTATTGAAGTCCACAAGTCATAAAAGAGCCAAGGTGTCATGGTTCCAACAGATGAAACTCTTCAAAGAACTTTGAGGCATTGCTTACCTTAAAGAATCTTTATTTGAGTAACATAGCATCGGCACGTACACAGTCGAAGCCAAAAACTAGATTCCCCTCCCCTGAGCACATAGTATCAAAGCACAATTCCCTCCTCCAATTAACAGTCATAAATCACATTCTCCAATTAGTTTGAAATGCAGGCTCTCCCTCCAGTTCTCCAGCCCGCCAATTCTGATCATCTCTTATTTCAATAACCTTGATTCTCACACCAAGTCCCGTATTACTATGTGTATCTAAACTCTCATGCACATTCCTCCCCGCCTCAGCATCATCTAACTCTAAAAGTAAAACTTAAGAAGAAAATGGTTGCATCTCTAATTGTTGTCAGAGCAAAAACATCCGATGTTAGCAGCGTTGACACAAGGTTGCCTACCCCTGCTCTAGGCTTTCGGAATTGTGTAGACCAACATAAAGAGCTTTCCTAGACTACTTTGTGTTGAGGAGAAGCATTCTCGCTTCGTCTTTCCTTTCCTCCATCTACCATTCTGCCTTCCAAAAACAGGAAGCAAAAAGGAAGAGACTCTGAAAGGATTAAAGGTGGAATAACAGTTACAGGAGAAAAAGGCAGATTTTTTTTTATTTTTTGTAAAAAAAACCCTGCCAGCTTTATCAGGGTTGAAGTGTAAGTCACCTCAATCTTTCCTTGTTCGAAAACGGTTGCCATCTTTGTAATGCCAGTTCGTAACATTTAACTTTTGATTTATAGATTTGGAGCGTAATGCGCCAGAAATCAAAGATGGGCCTGGACATGCTTTTCACCTTTTGATCCCCACCGGTGTTTTACTGCTATTCTCTATCATTCTGAGTTAAGTGTTGTTCTCTTTGCTTCCAGCACTTGTCAATCTATTTAGGGGAGAAAGGCTGCATGTTTCTTCCCTAAGGTGCCTCAAAGAACGATCAAATCTCACAATGCCTTTTGCTCCACATAATTCATAGTTCGGGCTTATGATGAACATTCAAGAAGGAGAGATGGAGATTTGGCAAAACGGATGAAAGTAATAAAGGTCAGGGCCATTCATTCCGCTGAGGGAGTCATATCTCAAGAAGATAACTGCATTTAATCTTGATGATTAAATGTGGCTCTAAATTGGAAATGTTTGCATAATGAAAAATACATCCTGACCTGCACAAGGTAGCTTCAGAGGAATGTTCTGACCTGTTTAATTGTGTTTTTGAGGTCACTTTTCAAAGTCTTGGAAATTCTCTGAAGGTTTTTTTTTGGGGGAGAGGAATTTGATCTTATATTGCAGTAGTTCTCAACCTTTTTAATGCTGCGACCCCCCCCAACCGGTCGTAAGTCGAGGACTACTCAACCAGTCATAAGTCGAGGACTACCCAACTGGTTGTAAGTTGAGGACTTTCCCTGCCCGGGAATGCCGCGCATGTGTGGTGCCGCCCCCTGCACCGGCCGAGGCGTAGCTGGCAAGGGGCAGTGATGGCGCAGGGCGACCATTGGCTGGGCCATCAGCTGGCCCAGCCCAAGAGAGGTAAGGCACCCACTGGACCCCACACGCGCCAGCAACCCTCCCTGCACCCACCGGCCTCCCACCTCCCACACCTGGCCCTCTTTTACTTACATTTTTAGTAGTTGCTCAGCAGGGAGAGGTGGAAACTTCCAGACAGCTCGCCTTCACTGCAGACAACTTGCAGCACCGTTTGCAGAATGGGACTTTTGGCGGGCTCAGCAAGGCAGAGACAGCCTGGACAATTCCTATTGGCTTTTGAAAGCCAATAGAATTAGACTCTATTCAAGAGAGTCTATTCTATTGGCTTTCAAAAGCCAATAGAATAAAAGGGAGTAGCACACCTAAGGAAAAGGGGGAAAAATGGTGGACTGCGTTATGGGGCGACCCCCGTGAAATGGTCGTTCGACTCCAAATGGGGTCCCGACCCACAGGTTGAGAACCGCTGTTATATTGTTTTATTACTTTATGTTTTGAATGTTTATTATTGTTAGTCCCCTTGGATGTATTTTACAAAAAGGGGAGGAGGAGGAGGAGGAGGAGGAGGAGGAGGAGGAGGAGGAGGAGGAGGAGGAGGAGGAGGAGGAGGAGGAAGAGGAACTGTATAGTTATCTCTTACTGAGCTGTGGTGGTGCAGTGGTTAGAATGCAGTACTGCAGGCTAATTCATTGCTCACTCCAGGAGTTTGATCCTGACTGACTCAATGTTGGCTCAGCCTTCCATCCTTCTGAGGTCAGTAAAATGAGGACCCAGATTGTTGGGGGGCAATATTCTGACTCTATAAACTGCTTAGAGAGGGCTGTAAAGCACTACGAAGCGGTATATAAGTCTAAGTGCTATTGCTATTGCTACCAAACTTCTAAGAGACAGCTACATCAGGAGAAAGGCAACCTGTTTACACAACAAGTACCATTGTCCACCCATCCAAAAGAGAAGGCATAAAACTCACATGATCTACAAATCGTATGAGATTTTGACATGGGAGCACCTTCTTCCCTGAAGTCTTGCGTGAATGCTAGAACACAGCCATTATACCAAATCTAGCAACTCCTGCAAGATTCCAACTGTAATCGTAAAAATGACATTTTTATTTATAATTTAGAGGCCAGATGGATGTGGCTAGGCAATCAGTTCCTCAGGTTTGGAACCCCTGAAGCAAAGATTATAAGCAAAAGTAATCCTCCTACAGAATTTGGAAGTGGAAATTGGTGCGTGAGGAACATAACTGGAATTTTCAAACTGTTCACTTCTTCTGTATTATTTGCCAGTGATGGACCTAACATGTGAATTAATCTTCCTGGAACTGAAAGGCTAGAATGCTCCAAGAATCATTGAAAAGATCATAAATATCCATTACCTAATTTCATCATGACATCAGAATGATGAAATATGTGATATGACACACATATCACACACAAGTCCTTAAAGGGTTTCACTGCAACATTATGGTTTCATATTTCATTTTTTGGTCACCATATCACAAAAAAGATGTTGAGAGTTTGGAAAAAATTCAGAGAAGAGCAAGTAAGACGATCAAAGGCCTGGAGACTAAAACATACGAAGAACGACTGCGGGACTTGGGTCTGGCTGGTCTAAAGAAAAGAAGAAATAGGGGAGACATGATAGCAGTATTCCAGTATTTGAGGAGTGCCATAAAGAAGAGGGGGTCATGTTATTCACCAAAGCACCAGAGGGAAGGACAAAAAACAGTGGTTGGAAACTTGTCAAGGAGAGAAGCAACCTGGAATTAAGGAGAAACTTCCTGACAGTGAAGACAATTAACCAGTGGAACAGCTTGCCTCCAGAAATCGTGGGCACTCCATCACTGGAGATTTTTAAGAGCTAGACAGTCACTTGTCCGAGATGGTTTAGGTTCTCCTGCTTGAGCAGAGAAGACCTCCAAGGTCCCTTCCAGCTCCTATTCTATTCTATTCTATTCTATTCTATTCTATTCTATTCTATTCTATTCTATTCTATTCAAGGAGAGAAGCAACCTAGAACTAAGGAGAAACTTCCTGACAGTGAGAACAATTAATCAGTGGAACAGCCTGCCTCCAGAAGCAGTAAATGCTCCAACACTGGAATTTTTTAAGAAGAGACTGGACAGCCATTTGTCCGAAATGGTGTAGGGTTTCCTGCCTGAGCAGGGGGTTGGACTAGATGACCTCCAAGGTCCCTTCCAACTTTACTACTATTCTATTCTATTCTATTCTATTTATTCTATTCTATTCTATTCTACATCAATTCTTGTGGACTCTTCTACTGATTTGGAACGCAGCTTTTCTGTTGGTTGAAATATATCTGCTTTCCCCACTTGCTTCATCGTTCCTTGATTTGAGCTTTGGCAATTCTTGTCATCACGGAAAAATTGAAATGAGTCTGCCCCTTTGGGTTTTATTAGTAACAAAAAGAATTCGCTAAATTTTCAAGTATTAGAAACGGAACAGTTCCCAGTATTTTCCCATTATTCAGCCCTGCTTCTTT
The DNA here is from genome assembly GCF_016545835.1 of Crotalus tigris. Taxonomy (NCBI): domain Eukaryota; kingdom Metazoa; phylum Chordata; class Lepidosauria; order Squamata; family Viperidae; genus Crotalus; species Crotalus tigris. The sequence goes on along the minus strand of NW_024098027.1, from coordinate 357,355 downwards.
TTCTTTCATCGTAGCAAGTGATTTGGGGAGGATGGGGTGATGGGTGCCACTGGTCATAGTGGGCTGCTAATTTACTTTCAACAGACAGGCTTGGATTCTGCAGCATTTCAAACAAGGCTTGTTTTGGGGATAAGGCGCTGTCAGCCTTGTCATTGAAAGTCTCAGAGCATGTTAAAGCTGGTGGCATTTTGAAGACAAAAAAAAAAAAACTACCTGCCAAGTCAGCTCTGTTGTCCTGTCCTGTCCCAAGCAGTGGCAGAAAAAAACTAGTTAAGATCATGCATACAAATGGACTGGGATGGTGTCTAAATAAAAGATGTGCCTAATGATAGCCCTGAATGGAAGAATGTTTAACTTGTTTAATTTTAATTTAATTTAATTTGTTTATATGACTTAGTTTTAAGGAAAAGCAAGAATTAGGCAATCAGCAGCTTTCAAATAATGAATGATAGGTGTAGCTGTTTTAATAAAGGGTTTGTTTTGATAGTTATACACGGACAGAGCTATTTTATTAAATAAACTGATATATTTAGATGTACAGTAATGGTGACTTGAAATCAAAAATCAAGAATCAGAATAGAGCTGAGGAATGTTAAGTTCACCCAAGCTCAAAATTTACGAGAAAATTTTTATAAAATGTTTTATAGGTGGCACCTTGATCCACAAAAGATGTCTCGTATGTATCCGAATGTACAGCCCAAATGTTGGAGATGTGGTTGTTTGGATGCAACGTACTACCATATCTGGTGGTCATGTAGAAATATAAAGGCTTTTTGGATTAAGACTTGGTGGAACATTCAGAAGATTTTTAATAGAAGGATAAAATTTACACCACAATTGTTTTTGTTAGGTATTATTGAGGATTGTGATGGTAAAGAGATTATTTTAATGTTGAATTTTATTACGGTGGCAAGGTTACTGATTGGGCAATATTGGAAGAAAGATTCCTTGCCTATTATAGAAGAATGGTTTCTTAAAGTTTCTTATTTATCAGAAATGGCAAAAGTTTCAGCTTATCTGAAAGACCATTCACAAGAGAGATATATTTTGGTGTGGAAAAGATGGGAAAATTTGTACAGAATAAATATGGGATTAGAAAGTATTATTTAGCTTTTGAATAATTTATAGTTTAAAGTGGGTATTTTTCTTTTCTTTTTTTGTTATGTTATGGTTGGAATTGTTGTTTCTATGTATTGGAGTTAAAGTACTTTAAATTTTTTGGATGTATGTATAGTTCATTTAATTTGTATGTTTTCTTTTTGTTTTTTTTAACCCTGTATTCAGCTCTGGGAAGGAGGGGGGAGGGTCAGTTGTGAAGTCGTGTCTGACTCACCGCGACCCCATGGACAACGTTCCTCCAGGTCTTCCTGTCCTCTTCCATCTTCTGGAGTCCATTTAAGTTCACACCTACTGCTTCAGTGACTCCATCCAGCCATCTTATTCTCTGTCGTCCCCTTCTTCTATTGCCCTCAATCTTTCCCAGCATTAGGCCCTTCTCCAGCGAGTCCTTCCTTCTCATTAGGTGGCCAAAGGACTTGAGTTTCAACTTCAGGATCTGGCCTTCTAAAGAGCAGTCGGGGTTGATCTCCTCTAGGACTGACCGGTTGGATCGCCTTGCAGTCCAAGGGACTCACATGAGTCTTCTCCAGCACCATAGTTCAAAGGCCTCCATTCTTTTGAGCTCAGCCTTTCTTATGGTGATATAGATATAGATATTGCTATAGATATATAGATATAGATATAAATATTGTTGTTGTTGTTGTTAGTTGTGAATTCGTGTCCATTGCAAACCCATGGACAACATTCCTCCAGGCCTTCCTGTCCTCTCCCATCTTCTGGAGTCCATTTAAGCTCACGCCTCCTGCTTCAGTGACTCCATCCAGCCACCTCATTCTCTGTCATCCCCTTCTTCTATTAATCATCTTAGTTGCTCTTTTCTGCACTTTTTCCAAACTCTCAACATCTTTTTTTTTTTTTGGTAATGTGGGGACCAAAATTGGATGCAGTATTCCAGGTGTGATCTTAACTAAAGTTTTATAAAGCGGTACTAATACGTCACATGATTTTGATTCCATGCCTCTGTTTATGTAACCAAGGATTGCATTAGCTAAATCAAAGTCCTCAACAGTATCCCCTAAAAAGATGAGAGGAATATGACTTTTGCCATTTATCTCCCCCCCAAACTGCTTACAAGCCAGTCTTTCTAACAGGCCTTCCTCCAGTGATGGGATTCAGCCGGTTCACACCACTTTGACAGAACCGGTAGCTAATTTTTTGTTGCCCAGGCCCAGAATGGACTTCCAGAAGTGACATCCACACAGAGAACCGGTTCACATATTTGAACTGCCTTCCTCCCATTTTCTAGGTAAAATCTCTAGAGATTTTTGTCACTTTGGTTAGATTCTCTTATAGCTTACACACAAAGCTACCATTTTTTAAAAAAATTTTTTTGCTGAGATTCAGCAAAATTTTTCAGCTATCTAGGGCTCAGACCTAGGCTATTCTAAGGCTGAAGGAATCTTGACTTTGGAAAAAGTGCAGAGAAGAACAACTAAGATGATTAAAGGCCTAGAGACTAAAACGTATGAGGAACAGTTGCAGGATTTGGGTATGGCTAGTCTAGAGAAAAGAAGGACTAGGGGTGACATGATGGCAATATTCCAGTATTTGAGGGGCTGCCACGAAGAAGTTCTATTTATTTTCCAAAAGACCAGAGGGCAGGACAAACAATAGATGGAAACTAATCAAGGAGAGAAATAACCTGGAATTAAGGAGAAACTTCCTAACGGTGAGGACAATTAACCGGTGGAACAGCGTGCCTTCAGAAGTTGTGGGTGCTCCATCACTGGAGGTTTTTAAGAAGAGACTGGACAGCCACTTGTCTGAAATAGTATAGGGTCTCCTGCCTGAGCAGGGGGTTGGACTAGATGATCTCCAAGGTCCCTTCCGGCTCTATTCTGAATTGAATTGACAATTTTCTCTCTGTTATATTTGTGGACTTTTTCAACTTGATCAGAAAACCAGCAGGAGTTACTGGCGATGAGGTCAGAAGCCAGTACTATAAACAGCACAGCTCTACTTGCAATTACTTAGAATCTCAGACACTAATTTCTTCAAGATGACTAGCATTTCTCTTTTTCTTGAACTCTTTTCAATATGAATCTGCAATACTGGCTATCGATAGCAAGCCTGCCCAGAGTGACAAGGTTACAATCTAAACTTTGATTCACGTATCACCCTTCAGGCAATTTTATATGCAGAGTGCCATTCCATGCGGTTACTTAATTACATTTGGAGGTGGCATCGTTTGATTCTTGAAGGTTAATTATTGAGTTGACATTAAGTGGAACCCAAAAGTTGATGACTGTCTTCTCCATCTTTGAGTGCCGTATTGATAATCTACAGTTCCTCCAGGGACACCCTAATGGTCTTCTGAAATTGTCCATTCCATTTTTCCATTGTTATAGGTTGATTCTATTTTCTTCTATATTGTCAAGTATAATCATATTTCCTTGTTCGGTTGCTGAAATTATTAAAGTTAAAGGTAAAGTATTCCCCTTTCCAGTTGTGTGTAAGTCTAAGGCAATGGTTCTCAACCTTTTTAATGCCGTGACCCCAACCAGTCGTAGGTCGAGGACTACCCAACCGGTCGTAAGTCGAGGACTTTCCTTGCCCAGGAGCACTGCACATGTGTGGTGCCACCCCCTGCGCTGGCCGAGACGTAGCTGGCAAGGGGCAGCGACGGCGCAGGGCGACCAACGGCTGGGCCACCAGTTGGCCCAGCCCAAGGGAGGTAAGGCACCCGCCGGGCCCCAAGCGCACCAGCAACCCTCCCTGCGCCCACCGGCTTCCCACCTCCCACCCCTGGCCCTCTTTTACTTACATTTTTAGTAGTTGCTCAGCAGGGAGGGGTGGAAGCTTCCAGACAGCTCGCCTTCGCTGCAGCCAACTTGCAGCACCGTTTGCAGACTGGGACTTTTGGCGGGCTCAGCAGGGCAGAGACAGCCTGGACAATTCCTATTGGCTTTTGAAAACCAATAGAATTAGACTCTATTCAAGAGAGTCTATTCTATTGGCTTTCAAAAGCCAATAGAATAAAAGGGAGTAGCACAGCTAAGGAAAAGGGGAAAAAATGGCGGACTGCGTTGTTTGGCGACCCCCGTGAAATGGTCGTTCGACCCCAAATGGGGTCGCAACCCACAGGTTGAGAACCACTAGTCTAAGGTGTGTGTGTGTGTGTGTGTGTGTGTGTGTGTGTGTGTGTGTGTGTGATCATCTCCCATTAGTTAGCCAACAGAGCCAGAATTGTCTGAAGACACTTCCATGATCTTGTGGCCAGCATGACTATATGCTGAGGCACACGGAGTGCTGTTACGTTCCCTCTGAAGTGGTACCTATTTATCTACTCACATTTTCATGCTTTCGAACTGCTAGTTGGGCAGGAGCTGGGGCAAGTAACAGGAGCTCACCTCATCACACGGCACGGGTCTTGAACCTGGGCTGTTATCTTTCCAGCTGACAAGCTCAGTGTGATGTCTCCCTTGGACAAGTCTTTGGTCTCTTCTTGGAGGATGGCTTGAAGGAAGGACGAATTGATTCCTGGCACGTCAGGGACTGGGTTAATTAATGATTTTGAATGGCCATCTGAAAGAGATCTACAGGAAGTTTCAGCTGAGGACAGCTTGCAGGGGTGAACAGGCAGGGAGGAGGAGGAGGAGGAGGAGAAACAGAAGAAGCAGAAGCAGAAGCAGAAGCAGAAGCAGAAGCAGAAGCAGAAGCAGAAGAAGAAGAAGAAGAAGAAGAAGAAGAAGAAGAAGAAGAAGAAGAAGAAGAAGAAGAAGAAGAAGAAGAAGAAGAAGAAGAAGAAGAAGAATTGAGATAATGCCCTTGTTTGCCAGAGGAGGAGGAGGAAGAGGAGGAGGAGAAGGAGAAGGAAGAGAAGAAGCAGAAGCAGAAGCAGAAGCAGAAGCAGAAGAAGAAGAAGAAGAAGAAGAAGAAGAAGAAGAAGAAGAAGAAGAAGAAGAAGAAGAAGAAGAAGAAGAAGAAGAAGAAGAAGAAGAAGAAGAAGAAGAAGAAGAAGAAGAAGAAGAAGAAGAAGACAGGAGCAGTGGAGATCTGCCAGATTACTCAGGAGAAGGCCCCACCCATCTTGATGGGCTGCACCTGAAAGCTATTTATCACAGCAGACAGAGGGAGGTGTTGCTGGGAACAACTGGTTTGATTTATGGCTGTGTGTTCCTTATGTTTCCATCTTGACTTTGTGCCTCAGAGACTCTGACCTTCTCTTGCCAAGTAAGCTTTTGTGGGTGTGTTTCTTTTGGGCCTGGTGGACTTAAGTTTGGCCTGGTGGACTTATTAGTTGGAGCAACTTTCCATTTGTTTTATGGACTATTGGCCATTGCTTGGTGGACTAACCTTGGATTTATTTGGGGCAGTTCGGAGGCTGGGTGAAGGGATTTGCTGGGGAACACTAATAAACTCTCCAAAGACACACTTGTGTGTGTATGTGTGTGTGTGAGTGAGTGGGGTATCACACTCAGCCTCTTTAACCACCCAGCCATCACACTGCCCTGTGGAAATTATTTCATTATTTTTATCCACCATACAATGAACCTTGATTTTCTGCTGAAGTCATTGGAAATCAGTGTGCACTGACCAGGCTCTATTCTTCAGTCAGGTGCTCTTTCAGTGTATACGTGTGTACGGTTGTGTCAAACTCTGCTGAAAAATGTCTTTACTTTTATGAAACTTGTTATATAAGATGTTATAGCAGGTAAATATCAGTACAGGCCTTTGGAAACTTTAAGGTTCATTTCTCAAAAGAAACTGCTAATCCCCCTTTTTAGGTTTTGTAAGTATTTCAGTATTTAAAATGGGAATGTTTCATCGTTTCTCCAGCTGAGGGAAGGAAATTTTGCGTGTAGCTTTTAGCAAAACATAAAAGAGACCCGGACACAAGTATTTGAAGCTTTCTTATTTCATGACTTCAAAAATATACCTGTGTATGTGTGTGTACTGTATCTTTAATCTCTCACCAATGAGCAAACATGAATTCCATTAGGCTGAACATAGCACAAAGTCTGTATATCAGGGTGGGATGGATAAATGCAAGCAATGATTTCAAAAAGAGTATTCTTTTCTGTAATACAACTTTGTTTAATATATTTGGACAAGTAAAACCTTTTGCTCAGCTTTGGTTTTATCATGATATACCAGCGGATCATTCTGATTTTGGATGTTTTTAAATTGTGTTCTTTTGGATTATATTATATTATATTATATTATATTATATTATATTATATTATATTATATTATATTATATTATATTTATTATATTATATTATATTATATATTATATTATATTATATTATATTTATTATATTATATTTATTATATTAAATACTTCTGTTTATAAGGGCTTCAGGTGTGGGTGTGTTAAGTGAGGGTCTTGTGATGGGTGAGTCATCAGAGAGAGAGGTTGGTGAAGGGTCTTATGATGTGGAGGTTACATCAGGTCAGAGTCACTGGTAGGTGAACTGCTAGTGGAAGGGAGGCTTGCACGGATGGTTGAGGCTCGGTGTTGTCTGTGGTTGTCTGTGTGGTTAATTTGGATTCTGAGGGGTTCTTGGGCTGATGGTAAGTCAACGTGTCTGTTGATGGAATTGCTTGTAGAGTGCCAGGCTTCAATCAACCCACGCACATGGCGGGTGGTAGCGTGGTTGAGGATTTTAGTGTTGCTCCAATCGAGCTGGAGTTGTTTGGTATCATTGTGGTTACAGATTAAGGATTTGGGATCATGGCATTTGATTGCTAGCCAGTGTTCGTGGATCCTGTTTTTTAATTGACGTGATATTTATCCCACGTAGAAGTGGTTGACATCACTGAACTTCAGGGTTCTCCTTCCATCTTTCTTTTATCGTCTTCAAATCAATTATTATCTCTCCACTGGAGTCCTTTAAAGTATCAATTTGAGGTTGCGAACTCCTTCTAACTTCAGAGATATTTTAGCTTTGTTCATTCACATTAGATTGAGTTAGAACACTCACAAGGACACTTCACAATCTGCCCCATGATTATAAAGTGCTGGGCTGCATTAACATACAGTATATCAGTGCTGGGCTGCACGAACAGAGGGATAGAATCAAGATCATGTGAAGTATTAATACCACTTTACAATGCCTTGGTAAGGCCACATTTGGAATACTACATCCAGTTTTGGTCACCACGAGACTCTAGAAAGAGTACAGAGAAGAGCAACAAAGATGATTAGGGGACTGGAGGCTAAAACATATAAGGAACAGTTGCTGGAATTGGGTATGTCTAGTTTAATGAAGAGAAGGACGAGGGGTGATAGGATAGCAGTGTGCCAGTATCTCAGGGGCTGCCACAAAGAAGAGGGAATTAAGCTATTCTCCAAAGCGCCTGAAGGCAGGACAAGACGCAATGGGTGGAAACTAATCAAGGAGAGAAGCAACTTAGAACTAAGGAGAAACTTCCTGACAGTTAGAACAATTAACCAGTGGAATAACCTGCCTCCAGAAGTGGTGAATGCTCCAACACTGGAAGTTTTTAAGAAGAAACTGGACAGCCATTTGTCCAAAATGGTGTAGGGTTTCCTGCCTGAGCAGGGGGTTGGACTAGATAACCTCCAAGGTCCTTTCCAACTTTATTATTATTATTATTATGGATCATCGCACAGTCAACCAGATGTTCAGACTGGATTTGGCATTTTCTCTATCTGTCGAGTCCTTACCCAGGACCTGGGATAGGCAGATGTGGATTTATTATTATTATTATTATTGATCATCGCACAGTCAGCCAGATGTTCAGACTGGATTTGGCATTTTGTCTACCTATTGAGTCCTTACCCAGGACCTGGGATAGGCAGATGTGGATGTTTGATGGTATTACAGATATCGTCGCAGGATGGAAGCAGTTCCTAATAAGGCTGCCTTTTGCAATTGACTATAGCGAATTTGTCAATGCCAATGGTGTTCAAGTGGTGCTCCAGTTGTTTTGGGATTGCGCCCAAGGAGCCTATGACTAGTGGTACTACCCTTGCTTGCTTTTGCCACAGTCTTTCTATTTCTATTTGTAGGTCTTTGTATTTTGTTATCTTCTCCAGTTCTTTCTCTTCTATTCTGCTATCTCCAGGCACTGCCACATACACTATCCAGACTTTTTTGTCTTTCTTATCGACAATTGTTAAGTCTGGGGTGTTATGTTGCAGGTGCTTGTCTGTTTGAATTCTGAAGTCCCAGAGCAGTTTAATTTTATCATTTTCTATGACTTTCTCTCTTTTATGATCCCACCAGTTTTTGCTTACAGGCAAATGATATTTTTTGCAGATCTTCCAATGCACCATTGTTGCTACTTTGTCATGCCGCTGCTTGTAATCTGTGCAATCTTCTGCAACAGCTTACCAGGTGGTCCACTGTTTCTTCAGCTTCTTTGCATAGGCGGCACTTACTGTCTGTTGCTGTCTTCTCAATTTTGACTTTGTATGCATTTTTCCTTAAGGCTTGGTCTTGTGCAGCCAGAATTAGTCCCTCGGTCTCTTTCTTCAATTTTCCTGCTCTTAGCCATTGCCAGGTTTTATTGTTATCTGCTTTCCCAGCTATGTTTTTCATGTATTGGCCATGTAGTGCTTTGTCTTCCCATGCCTCTATTCTGTTCTTCATTTGGTCTTTCTTGTAGGCCAGTTTGGTCTCTCCAGTAGTCAGTAAGCCTTCCTGATATACTAATTTCAGTGCATCTTCATCATTGTTCTTCAGATATTCTTCCAAAGCCATTTTTTCTTCTTCAACATCTGATGTACTTGTAGCATTCCATGCCCACCTATGTGCCTTGGTAGATAAAGTCTGTCAATGTCACTGCGTGGATGAAGGGCATGATTCATTGTCATTATTTTTCTGGTCTTCCTATCCATTGCTTTTAGTTCTGCTTGAGTTCAGTCCACTATTCCAGCTGTGTACCTAATGACTGGAATTGCCCAAGTGTTGATTGCCTTTATGGTATTTCCTCCATTGAGTTTGGACTTTAAGATCTTCTTCACTCTCTTGATGTATTCACCTCTAATCATTTTCTTGACTTCAGTGTGCTTGATGTTGTCAGCTTGAAGGATTACCCAAGTATTTGTAGTAATCTTCCTCATCCAGACTCTTAATGTTATTTTCGTGGGGCATCTTGAGTCCTTCAGTTTTCATTATTTTTCCTTGTTTGATAGTAAGCGTGGCACATTTGTCCAAGCCAAACTCCATTACAATATCTTGGCTATATATACGGACAGTGTTGAGCAGCCATTCTATTTCAGATGATGTTTTTCCATACAGCTTCAGGTCATCCATATAAAGGAGGTGGGATAGTCTGGCAGATGTTTTTGATGTTTGATAGCCATGTCCTGAGTTATTCAGTATTGTTGACAGAGGAAACAGTGCAATAACAAATTATTATTATTATTATTATTACTATTATTATTATTATTATTATTATTATTATTATTATTATTATTATTATCACTACTACTACTACTACTACTACTACTACTATTACTACTACTATATCTGCTGTTATAATTTATCTTTTCCTGCTCCTTGTACCAATCACATAGTCAATTTGATTTCTGTGTTGTCTATTTTGTGTTAAAAGAAACTATCCAGAGATCAGATTTCTTTCTGATTGAGACAAGCCTGTTTATACTGCAGCTTGTAAAGTTCTGTGCAGCTGTATTATGCCAGCAGGTATAATACAGATGAGTGAGCAATATCAATTTTACAGTTTGCATTTTATGCTTTATGTTCTAATTGAGTAAAATAAACAAGCACGAAAACAAGCACTACTGTACTGTTGTTTAATTTTGATCATTTTGCCATTAGATTATTCTATTGTACTTTTTGTTCTATTACATTTTCACCTCTTAGTTTATTATCCAAGTTTTAATATTAAGAACTCATACAACTCTCTTGGTATTTTAATATTGTATTATTGTTTTGGTAATGCTTTAGTAATTTTAAAATTTAGTAATTTGGAGGGGAGGAGGTTATATTTCATATAGGTTTTATGGTATTATTGAAATCATTGTGGTATTTAGTGATATTATTTTGAATTGATCTCTGGTGGAAATTAAGTATTTATGCATGCATAATAGATACAGATCTTTTTGACATTTCTAAGTCAGATATGGAAGTTTTTGGAATTTATAGATATTTTTCCCCATTCCTTTTCATCTAACAAAAGGTTTCATCTGTGTCCCCTGATATGATCTGACAGGGGCTTTATTAATATCCTATGCAAAAATCACCGGACTTTGTGTTTTCTTGAAGACATTTCATTCCTCACTCAAGAAGCTTCTTCAGTTCTTAGTCAGAACTGAAGAAGCTTCTTGGATGACAAGTGAAACATCTTCAAGGAAAAAACGAAGTCCCGTTGCATTTTGAAAAAGCAGCTTTGGGACAACCATGCCCTGGATGATGGAGAATCTCCATAGACATTTAACCATTTGTTAAGTTTGATGTACTAAATTCATTTGTGTATGTGTCTGCTCTGGTGTGTATCCCCTCTGCCTACCTGTGTACCAAGCCAGCATTTAATTCAGTGGTATTTTAAGATAACATTTATAGAACCTCACTAAAGTTATAGTGCATTTGTTCCAATTCCACTTATTTTAACTCTTACTTTTATCCAGGCTGTGCACTGAAATAGAATATAGAATAATAGATTTGGAAGAGACCTTAAAGTTCTATATATATATGTATATTTCACTCACTTCCTATTTTGCACAATATTTTAAATTCTTGGACTGTCCATCATTTGGCCAGCTTTAAGGATGAAGGCTATCTCCTGCCAGGAAGAAAATCAAACAACTGTTTTACTAGACAGTAGCTCACAAGGAATTGATACGCAATGCATTATTTAAACCTTTTTTTTTCACTGTGTAGCATGGTTTTACTAATAAAGAGATCAACTAGATCTGCTAGCTATATATCTGAATCAACAGCTAATTTTGGTAGAGACTTATCTTTGCACTTTCCTCCCAGCGTCCATTAGCCTAATGCTTGCATATGGCAGTAGAATATATTTTAAAAAACATATAAATGTTTTGCAAACATGATAATTCTTTGCAGCCAAGACATCTAATTTGCAACTCTAATTCTCTGTCAGAACTGACCGGGAATGCCTAATGGTGTCTTAACAGACCTAGTCAATTGTATGTTATATTTTTACCCATTTCACGAGCAATTTTTATCATTGCTCATAATAAATTGTGGTGGCCTGATTGCAATGGGAATAGCCAGTGCTTTTTTTTTTTTTTGTAAAAAGAAAAGGTGCCGGAATTCACACATGTCATACAACCGCCTTGCCTACTCTACAAGGTTCCATTCAAAAAAGGTGCCGGAACTCCGTTCTGGGCGTTCTATGACAAAAAAAGTCCTGGGAATAGCCAAAAAGAAGTCTATTCTTTAGGCAACTTGGTTGAGAACATTAGAAAAACCTTGTCTTAGGATGAGAAAGAAGCAGATTTATTTTTTTATTTTTTTAATAAGTTTTTATTGAGTACAAAGAAAAAAAGGATTAAAAACATTGAACATGGTAAATCGTCTTTGACTGACATCTCAGTCCATATTGTACATTAATTACATATAATACATCTATATACAAACTATACATTTCTGGTCTCTATCTTAACTTATCTCTTTATTTGTGACCTCCATTTTTTTCCCCTCCATCTATAAAATTTATTCCATATTCGATAAAATTCTATTAGAAAGAAGCAGATTTATTAATCTGCTAGAAGAAAAATGAGAACATAATTTGTTTAATTACTTCCAAGTACAGTAGCAGCAACATTCGTCTCTATCATATCTCTCTCTCTCTCTTTTCCTCTCTCTTTCTCTCTCCCCACTCCTCTCTCTCTCTCTCTCACACACAAACATCTACCATATCTTTTTCTCACCATGCCTTCTATCTCCCAACCTTAAAAGATGGCTGAAAAAACTATGTAGCAATTCCAGTTCAACAATATTTGCCACTGTGGGAACAGTCGTTCTGTAAGATCAAACCAAGAAATACATCTAAATCAGTGGTTCTCAACCTTTCTAATGCCGCAATCCCATAATACAGTTCCCCATGTTGTGGTGACCCCCAACCACTTATACATCACCGGGTGCCAAGGGTGTGGCCAAAGAAAAGGGGGGAAAAATGGCGGACAGCCTTGTTTGGCGACCCCCATGAAATGGTCATTGGACTCCAAAAGGGGTCCCGACCCACAGGTTGAGAACCACTGATCTAAATAATTAGCAACAGTAGACTGCTTGTCAGTTCACTAAAATTATTATCTACCTTAGATGACAAATTCATTCCCTTTTCAACCACTCTCTAAATGGAATACTCCAAGAGCTTACAAAGCCACTTTTCCTCCAGATTTTCATCACACAAAAAGAATAAGGCTGGGCTAAGTCAATTGGGATGCATGCGCCAGGCCAACTTTTACTGAGGTACATTTTTTTAAAAAAAAGAATGACCATCCCCACAAAATTTGGATGCTAATCTGACTTCAAAAAGATTGGACCTAGTTATTTTTTCAAAGGGAGGCAGTTCTTATGGCTATGAGTTACACAAGGAAGGCAGAAGAACGGTCTGGAAAAAAAAAATTCCAGCAAAAACCATTTTTAAGCAATTGTCAATGCACCTGTAAAATTAGCAGGGATGGAATCAAACTTCAATGAGATGTTAGATCCTATTTTTATCTGTTTGTTTTAGTGGATTATAATTGGAATGTAAAAGAAAAGCACTGTGGTTTTCATTAGATCCAAAATTCATCTGTCTAAGGTTTGCAAACAAATTTTTTTTGGGGGGGAAATGGTTCTAGAGAAGAGAATATATTAGGGCAGACTGCAAAGTATGGAGAGATTGGATTTAACATATTGATTTTAAAAAGTGAATTTAAAAAGTAAATCAAGACTAGTTGTATTTTGAAAAGAGATATTTGGAGATAGTGGTATAAGAGCTTGTTGTTATGATTTATGATTGTATATTATGGTTTATAATCTATGACACTCAAAGTTTTTAAGAAGAGACTGGACAGCCATTTGTCTGAAATGGTATAGGGTTTCCTGCCTGAGCAGGGGGTTAGACTAGATGACCTCCAAGGTCATTTCCAACTTCTTCTTCTTCTTCTTCTTCTTCTTCTTCTTCTTCTTCTTCTTCTTCTTCTTCTTCTTCTTCTTCTTCTTCTTCTTCTTCTTCTTCTTCTTCTTCTTCTTCTTCTTCTTGCTGTTATTGTTGTTTTGTTGTTGTTTTGTTATTATTATTTACTACTTTGTTGCTTGTATGTACACTGAGAGTTTATGCACCGAGACAAATTTCTTGGATGATAAAGAATATTCCTATATATTGCATAATAATAGGAGTTGTCAACTTAATCCAATGGGACTTTGATCACCATTTTGATTACGATTACAATTAAAAATGATGATTCAGTTGGGAAATTGTATTAGATCCCTTGAATTGGATCCAATACAAATACGTTGGATGAATTTTGTTCAGTTTTGTTCAGTTTTTCATGAAGAAAGTTGAAGCTTGAACTGTTTTTCAGTCATACCTCTACATGGAAACTCTCTCTAATATTATTATTATTATGTAAGATATCTTATTAAAGAATGCCTGAAAAACACAAATATACTTTTAAAAGCTGTGATTTATGTACATAATATAGTCAGATACTTTGCACATAAAGTTTAAGTCAATGAGTAATGCAGTATATTAATGAAATGCAGCTCAGTCGAATTAAAAGTGAATAAATAAATCTGTAGTTGTTGCTTTCCATTAAAAATGGCTCTTCTCTTAATTACTTTTGCAACTTCCAGAGATTTCTGGGCCAAAAACGTTTCATTCCTTGAACTGCTAAATGAACACATTGGGATAAAAGAGCTATCTATCTACTTTTCAGTACATTTATTAAGGTACATTAATCAATCTCCCATGTATGTTGTAATCATATATATATATATATATATATATATATATATATATATATATATATATATATATGTTTTCTGAGGTTTTCGCGGGTATTTGTATGTATGTCTTTGGTTATTCAGGTTTTCTCCCGCGTCAAATTGAAAGTGTCTTGGCGACGTTTCGACGAAGTCCCATTCATCTTCTTCAGGCTGGTGTTTTCGGCTTCGTGCTTCTAGGAGCAATGTGTGATCGTAGCTGTTTCTTCCTTTTAATTGCCAGTGGGGGTATGAACTGATTGGGTGAGAGCCTGGCTGTGTTCTGATTGGGTGGAGGTGTGTTCTGATTGGTTAGGAGCTTGGCTGTGCTCTAATTGGATGGGGGGTTAGCTGTGTTCTGATTGGATGGGGGAGTGTTCTGTTTGGCTGGGGGATTTGTTGTGCTCAGTTTAGTCTGAGTTGCAGGGGGATGTGAGATGCTGAGCTGTATTGCTATAGTTTGGCTTCGCGTTTGGGTCGTGCCTCATCTTCATGGTGGGTGTCAGTTTGCTTCATGTATGGATTGGAGGGGTTTAAAGTGGCTAATGATGCAGCTGTGGTCTGGCTTCTGGTTTATGGTCGTGCCTCATCATCAGTGTGGGTTTGGGGTTGCTTTTTGCGTGGATGTGTGGTGGTGAGTTGGCTGTGGCAAATTGTCCCATTCCAACATTCAATTTCTTCAAATGCATTAGAAGATGAAATATGTATATTTTTTTAAAAAAAATCTTAATTATTTAATATTTAGAGGACTGAAGACTAAAGTAGATGAAGAATGGTTGCAAGACTTGCACATATCTAGTTTAATGAAAAGAAGGACACTATAGCCGTCTTCCAATATCTGAGGGGCTGCCACAAAGAAGAGGCTATTCTCCAAAGCACCAGAAGGCAGGACAAGAAGCAACGGATGGAAACTAATCAAGGAGAGAAGCAACCTAGAACTAAGGAGAAACTTCCTGACAATCAGAACAATTAACCAGTGGAACAACCTGCCCTCAGACGTTGTGAATGCTCCAACACTGGAAGTTTTTAAGAAGAGATTGGACAGCGATTTGTCCGAAATGGCATAAGATTTCCTGCTTGAGCAGGGGGTTGGACTAGATGACCTCCAAGGTCCCTTCCAACTCTATTTTTCTGTTATTTATCTATTTTTCTGTTATTTAAAATAAGCCATTGTCTGAAAGGCAAGGTGATTTGTTTTGTTATTTACACTCCAAATCTAACCGTGGCATTTTAAGAAAATATATAGCATACCATTAACCCATGCCTACGGAACAATGACTATGTATACAAAAGGAAGAAACCCTTTAAAGTTAACAATTCATTGAAGAGACCAAAGGCTATTTACAGCTAAAGCTGTGAATTAAAAAAAATGCTACTGCTTTTGAAACATCTTAGTCTATTTTAAAAAAAAAATACTTCCTTCTCCTCATTGTGAGTGGAGTTTATCAAACTCAAGAGCAGGTGTGTACTAGCTCTGATTGGTAGTGTAAATGCAGTGGGCACTTGAAAAGGATGTGTTAAGCAGAGTCAGCCTCTACATTCAAGCAAATACACAATCTTTATGAAAGGTTTGAAATATCGACCAATGTGGCTTTGTAGAAGGCCCTTCTATGGGGGAATAGAGAATGTTATAGAATATAATGTTATAGAATATAGATCCCTTTTGCAAAAGCTTTCCTTCTAGATATGCACACAAGTACACGCTTGACTGAAAAAAACATCTCTGTGACTCTGTGCCGTAACACTAAGTTCAAATATTCTATCGTGCGAGTATTCTTTGTTATATAATAATAATAATAATAATAATAATAATAATAATAATAATAATAATAATAATAATAATAATAATAATAATAATAATAATAATAATAAGAAGAAGAAGAAGAAGAAGAAGAAGAAGAAGAAGAAGAAGAAGAAGAAGAAGAAGAAGAAGAAGAAGAAGAAAGGACTCGATAGGTAGACAAAATGCCAAATCCAGTCTGAACATCTGGCTGACTGTGCGATGATCCATAATAATAATAATAATAAAGTTGGAAGGGACCTTGGAGGTCATCTAGTCCAAGCCCCTGCTCAGGCAGGAAACCCTATACCATTTTGGAGAAATGGCTGTCTAGTCTCTTCTTAAAAACTTCCAGTGTTGGAGCATTCACCGCTTCTGGAGGCAGGTTGTTCCACTGGTTAATTGTTCTAAGTGTCAGGAAGTTTCTCCTTAGTTCTAGGTTGCTTCTCTCTTTGATTAGTTTCCATCTGTTGCTTCTTGTCCTGCCTTCAGGAGCTTTGGAGAATAGCTTGACTCCCTCTTCTTTGGGGCAGCCCCTGAGATATTGGAAGACTACTATCATGTCCCCCCTCGTCCTTCTCTTCATTAAACTAGATATACCCAATTCCAGCAGCCTTTCCTTATATGCTTTAGCCTCCAGTCCCCTAATCATCTTTGTTGCTCTTCTCTGTACTCTTTCTAGAGTCTCAACATCTTTTTTACATCGTGGTGACCAAAACTGGATGCAGTATTCCAAGTGTGGCCTTACCAAGGCATTGTAAAGTGGTATTAATACTTCACGTGATCTTCACGTGATATAAAAAAAGAGAAATAGCTTATAATCATAATTGCACAGGCACTGCTTCTAGGGTCCCGTTACAGCCTATCGTTATTTACTGAATGTTCTGCATCCCTTTCTAAAAGAGATTTTTAAAAAAAAATATAGCAAGGGCCCCTGCGTGCAATTTCTGCTTATTTATTTATTTATTTATTTATTTATTTATTTATGAGACTTATATACTGCTTTAAATGCAAGCACTCTCTAAGCGGTGTACACCAGTAAGCAATGTATATATATATATATATTTACATTGCCCCCAACAATCTGGGTCCTCATTTTACCTATCCCGGAAGGATGGAAGGCTGAGTCAACCTTGAGCCAGTGAGATTTGAACTGCTGACCTGCTGAACACAGTCAGCTAAAGTGGCCTGCAGTACTGCACTCTAACTGTGTGCCACCTCGGTTCTTTAATTCTTCTTCTTCTTCTTCTTCTTCTTCTTCTTCTTCTTCTTCTTCTTCTTCTTCTTCTTCTTCTTCTTCTTCTTCTTCTTCTTCTTCTTCTTCTTCTTCTTTTTTTTTTTGCTACTCAAACACTACGGTGCTTTTCAAGCAAAGCTTCTTTCAACTTTTTTTTTTTCTGGTTGCAACTAGAAAAGAACGCACTCCATTTTGACAAAGTAGCAAGGAAGGAAGAGCGAAGGAAGAAGATATTCCTTTCTTGAATATCTTTTTTTTTTGGGGGGGCTCAAAAGACTTTTCTCCCAACCCTGTCTTCATTTGTTGACAGCCACACAATTGCTTTCTTTCACTTCTGACCTCTGTGGCTGAAATATTTGAGCGGGATGTGTAGTTCAACAGGACAGAGTTGGATTGAAGCAAATGAAAAATAGCAACAGGATATCAGAGTTGGAAGGGACTTTGGAGGTCTTCTAGTCCAACCCCTGCTCAAGCAGGAGACCCTACATACCATTCCAGAAAAAATGTCTCTTCAGTCTCTTCTTAAAACCTCCAGTGATGGAACACCCTCAACTTTAAAGGCAAACCTTTCCACTGGTTAATTGTTCTCACTGTTAGGACATTTCTTTACTTAGGAAATTTATCTCCTTAATTGCTTTCTATCCATTGTCTCTTATCTGGTGCTTTGGAAAATTGGTTGACTTTCTCTTCTTTGTGGCAGCCACTCAAATATTGGAAAACTGCCAATGGTGGGATTCAAATAGGTGAACAACCAGTTCTCTATGTGAATGCCGCTTCCGGAAGTCCGGTCTGCACCTGGGCAACAAAGAAATTAGCTACTGGTTCTACTGAAGTGGTGCAAACTGGTTGAATCCCACCACTGAACACTGCTATCATGTCAGTGTTAGTGTTTCGTTGCACTACACTAGACATACCCAACTCCTGCAATCATTCTGCCTATATTTTAGTCTCCAAATCCTTAATCAACTTTGTTGCTCTTCTCTGCGCTCTTTTCAGAGTCTGAACATCTTTTGATATTGTGGTGACCAAAACTGGAGGCAGTATTCCAAGTGTAGTCTTACTAAAGCTTTATAAAGCGGAACAAATACTTCACGTGATCTTGATTCTGTCCCTCTGTTAATGCAGCCTAGGACTGTATTGGGTTTTTTTGGCTGCTGCTGGCTCAAATTTAACTGATTGTCCACTAGGATTTTGAGACCCCTCTCACAGTTATTGCTATTAAGCCACGTTTCACCTAATCTATACCTGTACATTTGATTTGTCTTGCTTAAGTGTAAAGCCTTACTTTTTTCTGCATTCAATTTCATATTGTTAGATAGGGCCCAGTGTTTGAGTTTGTTGAGATCCATCTGGATCTTGGGCCTGTCTTCTGGAGTATTGGCTACGCCCACCAGCTCCTGAAAATAAAATAAATGAGGATTGGCAAACCATGCCTCAGCTAATATCCTATCAATGATGATCTGCAAAGCTAGGTAGTATCACCAAGCTAGATTAGTACAGAAGGAGCAACAGTAATGTGTGCTCCAAATTCAAGCAAGAGCACCCTTGGAATGGAAATATTGGGATATTATGCACTACACTAGCAGGTTGCATACCAAAATGAATGTGACACATATTTGCAAATATTTATCATGAACAACACTGGTTGAATTTCCCTTTGGAACATATTGTTAGCACCAAATTTGTATTTTTTTTTTTTTTTTAGTTGTAAAAATAGCTAAGATCAGAATTTTGGTTCTGTTGATAATCTGTTTGGTGCAGCAGAGAAAAAAATATCAGAAGGAATATCCCCAGTTCAGGCCTTCACAGTCATAAATGTTTCCCATGTTGTTAGCAGAGATGTATTTTTCATTTAATCAGAATAGAGCTGGAACTTGGAGGTCTTCTAGTCTAAGCAAGAAAGCTTATACTATTTCAGACAAGTGACTGTCCAGTCCTTTCTTAAAAACCTCCAATGATGAAGCACCCACAATTTCTGGAGGCAGGTTGTTCCACTGGTTATTTGTCCTCACTGTTAGGAAGTTTCTCCTTAGCTCTAGGTTGCTTCTCTCTTTGATTAGTTTTCATCCATTCCTTCTTTTCCTGTCCTCAGGTACTTGTAATAGTTTGACTCCCTCTTCTTTGTGGCAACCCCTGAGATGTTGGCTCCTATCATATCATCCCTAGTCCTTCTCTTCATTAAACTAGGCATACCCAATTCCAGCAACCGTTCTTTATATTTTTTTAGCCTCCAGTCCCCTGAACATCTTTCTTGATCTTCTCTGCACTCTTTCCAAAGTCTCAACATCTTTTTTACATTATGGTGACCAAAACTGAATGCAGTATTCCAAGTGTGGCTTTACCAAGGCATTGTAGAGTGGGATTAACACTTCACATGATCTTTTTTAAAAAAAAAAATAATTTTCAATTTTACATTACATTCATAAAAAATATTTCAGATAAAGAGTAAAATAAATTTATACACACAACGTTCGGTATTGCTCACCCATTTCCCCCCCCAAACTGCATCCACCCTCTAACCTCTTCTCTCACTTCCCTCTTTCCCTCTTCTTCCTCACTCTCCCCCTCTCCTCCTTCTCCTCAACCTTCCTACTTACTTCTCCCCTTCCTCCTATCTTCTCACTCTGGATGCGGTCCAGGGGAAATGCCCAAGCAATTCCTCTCTCCAAATTAAAACATCAGTATTATATACAATAAAACTATTTCTACTTATCTGAGCTATTTAACCTTCAACCCATCCTCCCCCACCCCCCTCCCACCCCCACTTCCCAGAGCCAAGTACAGGGTTATACAAACATATTAAACATTATCTATTTAAGTTTACTAATTATACAATAACCAAAATCATACTAACCCTTAACTCTCTTCAAACTTTAACATCATAATTTTATAAACAAATCCATTACTCATAAAATAAATGAAACTTTGTAGTTCCATATTTCTTCTGAACCTATTCTATCCATCTTCTCCATACAATAACATATCTCTCTTGTGAATGGTCCTTTAAATAAGCAGAATTTTTAACCATTTCTGCTAAATTAGAAACCTTAAATACCCATTCTTCTAAAGAAGGCAGAGAGTCTTTCTTCCAATACTGACCTACACTTCACATGATCTTGATTCTATTCCGTGTTAATGTAGCCTAGCACTGTCTTGGCTTTCTTGGCAACTGCAGCCTTATCTTGCCTTCTGGTGCTTTAGAAAATAAGTTGACCCCCTCTTCTTTCCTGGGGCAACCCCTCAAATATTGGAAGGCTGCTCTCATGTCACCCCTAGTCCTCCTTTTCTTTAGACTGGCCATATCCAGTTCCTGCAACCAATCTTCAATGAGCTCCATGACCATTTTTAACATACAATATACACATACGCCATCATTCTGCAAGAGAGAAGGTGTTATTTCCATATTTTAATTGTAATCTTAATCTTATTAGTAAATTTATTACTAATACACAAAAGGGCATGCAAAATATGGACAATTGCCAGACAGCATTCTAAGTCTGAATAATACAATCCTTCTGAAATAATACCAAATCCTCAAGGGGGAGGGATTTACTAAGGAATGTAGGGTGGGCATGAATTTACATATTTATTTTGAAAACTGAATTCAAAAAGCAGGTGACAACATGCCAGGTGTGCTGTCACGAACGTTTAAAATTAGATTTCCCCCCAAAACTGGGGGAAATGTTTTCTTGTGATGAAATTCTGGTGTTCCCATAGATCAGGGGTAGGCAACCTTGGCCCCTTCATGACTCGTGGACTTCAGCTCCCAGAATTCCTGAGCCAGCATGGCTCAACTTGGAAACCTCTCCCTTTCCCCTCAGCATGGCTGGTTCAGAAATTCTGGGAGTTGAAGTCCACGAGTCATAAAAGAGCTGAGGTTGCCTACCTCTGGCCTAGGCCTAGGCCACTTTATGACTGGTGGACTTCAACTCCCAGAATTCCTGAGCCAGCATGGCTCAGCTTGGAAACCTCTCCCTTTCCCCTTAGCATGGCTGGCTCAGGAATTCTGGGAGTTGACGTCCACGAGTCATAAAAGAGCTGAGGTTTCCTACCCTTGCCATAGACAGTGGGGAAAGAAAAAAGTCCATCAAACTTTTTGCATTTTTTTGGGGGGGGGGGAAATAATGAGACATCATTCGGGTCCTCTTCTTCTGAGGAGCACCTGGATCTTCCCTTTTATAACATATCCTATGCTTTTTATTTATTTAAAAGATGCATGTTAATCAACTGCCTTGATGTAGAGGTTTGATTTTTGAATTAAGACAAGAGAGACCCAAAATCGTGTGGCTCAATTTTGTTGCCTCGACTTGGATCCTAGAAAAAAGAAGACATGACAACCTTAATGAATGTCTAAATGAATGGCTTGATATAAACTAACTACACAAATGTCATTCTCCCCATAAATGTTCGAAGTTAACAACAATCATTCACAAAGCACAGGACAAGGTAGTTATCACATGAAATAAAGTTTTTTTTTTTAACTGCCTTTGTTTCTACATTGGAGAAATCTCGGAATGAAGTTATAGGGAAAGTAGAAACAGGGCAGAACTGTGACTCCGTTACTACAAACTGTAGGAGAAGAGCAGGCTGAGCTGGGAGGAAGAGTTAAATATGTCATCAGTTTGGAATCTTTGCATTGCCACAAGTGATCCAAATCCAGCCCTCTCCTTCAATTCCATTGACCCTTATCTAGCACCAATTTAACTTGGATCATTTGTTGTCTGGATTTTTGCTTACAGGTAGTATAAGCATCTCTCCTATGCTTTGAACACCACAGACATTTCTGGTTATTTGCGCCTGGCACAAACGGAGTGAACACAGAACAGTTTGGAAATATATGTAACCAGTGATGGGATTAAAATACCTGAACAACCAGTTTTCTTATTGAATGCAGGCCTGTGCCTCTGAGGCCTAGAACGACCTTCCGGAAGTGACATCCATGCACTTCCTGTGGGCCATTCTTGGCCTGGGAGGTCTAGACCTCCAAGGTCTAGAACGGACTTCCGGAAGTAGCATCCACATACTTCCTGTGGGCTGTTCTAGGCCTGGGAGGTCTCCTTTAGGCCTCTGAGATCTAGAATGGACTTCCAGAAATGGCATCTATGGACTTCCGGTGGGCCATTCTAGGCCTGGGAGGCCTCCTCCAGGCCTCCCAACCCTAGAACGGACTTCTGGAAGCAGTGTGCATTCAGCCAATTCTCTGAACTCAGAAAAATATAGGTACCAGTTCTGCCGAACCAGTGCGAACCAGCTGAATCCCACCACAGTCTGTAACTCTAAAAAAGGAGACTGCCATTTTTAAAACGGCAGCTTGAAATGGATAGTTTGGATGTGTCAACCCAACTAAGCTCAAGAGTTTACAGTCGAAAAGATTTAGTTGATTAGCTCCACTTGTCTCTCCCCTTCTCGGGGAAGGATGAGATAGAACAGGAGGGGTGAAGAGAACCTGTTGAATTCCTGAGATCTTCAATAATTAAGTTGGAACTTTTCTGTGACAGAACTATCTATTTCTCCATCACTAAAGATTTCACTATCTCACTGGCAAGTCTTAAATCCAGACTAAGACAAAGTTATTTTTAAGAATCATAAAGAGGGCAGAACTAATAAAAAAAATGGAATCCCTATTTCTAATTAAAGGTTTATATAGAGTCTTCTTTGCTATTATCCACTCTGTGTGTGTGTGTGTGTGTGTGTGTGTGTGTATGCACATTCTCCTCTTACTTTCTCTCTTCAGTCTCTTCATTTTGTTTAGACAGTTGCATAATAAATATTTGCAGATCGCTTTAGGCTATAAAACTCCATCATTTGCTGAGAGAAAGGAGACTGAGAACAGTCATCTTCTCCTCAAAATTGATGACATCTAGAGGCTCTCCAGAATTTTTTTTTTTTTTTGCAATTTTAGAAGCAGAAGCAAGAATTCAGAATGTGCTTCGCGTATATTGTTTAAGGCTATTTTGGATGGCAGAAGAATTTATGAGCTGAGTTAATAATAAATGGGGCAACACTGCATCTCCTGGAGTTTGCAAACAACCCCACCTGACCACTGAGAAGATGTATGCTTTTCAATAATAATGGACATAAATATTAATACGTTTTTCATTTTTTTTTTAAAAAAAGAGCCTCCCGCTGTATGATTGTTAACTGTACGTGGATTTTAACGAAGACTATGAAAATAAGGATTTTCGTGGAGTTTCAGGAAATTTGCGGGGAGTTAGTAATTTCAGGGCTGTTATCTGAAAGAATTACACGTGATATTAAACATTACATTTGTAACTTTGAGCCAATTACTTAACGAAGAGTATTGATGGCTGCCTAAGCCATAATAAAATAATTTCTGGAAGTACGGAAACACCCTTAAAGCTGAATATCTTCACCTCAGTCTTCTGCTACAAAACTTTACGTGCCTCAGTATCGCCATGTGCGATACGTACTTCATTTCAGATGGATTTTAAATTGTATATGTGCATGTGTTAGCTCTAACTCCAGCAACAACAACATTCTATGGGTGTCTATTAAGGGGTAAGTTACAATAATGCCTGCTGCCAGGAAAAGTAAATGTATAATCCTGAACAGTTAAGTTGCTATTTGTGTATAGGTGTCTTGGACCCATTGGATCCTGGTTTGGAGGAAGAGGAGGAGGAGGAGGAGGAGAAGGAGGAGAAGGAGGAGGAGGAGGGGGAGGAGGGGGAGCCAGGATGGGGATGACATGTTTCCCTTGGAATGTTTGGAGAGGCCAGGGGCTGAGGACAATGTTGTCCTAGGCCCCTCAGGCATTGGGGAAGGTGGTAGACCAGATGGAGAGCTGCCTGCCCTCACGGACATGGGTGAGGAACAGCTGCAGACAGCCAGTGGTGTTGACAGGCAGCAGATCCCCTCTGATGAGGAACTGCTGCCTCCCTCACTCGATCCAAGGGCATGGAGAGTAGAGCGGAGGCAATCTCAAAGGAGAGCTGTGCGGCTGCTTGGGAGAAGGGCACCCTGCCCCTCCTCTCAAAGAACATCTGGTTTGGGTTGACTTAAGCAGAAGTTGAGGAGATTGTCTTTGTCGGACACTCTGGCTTTGGCTTACACTCCCCCAGCTTTGGAAAAACTCAGCCATGACTCATAGTTTTGCCTGTGTCTTGCCCTGTATCTTTGCTTTGTGGACTTGCCTTTTGACCCATGGATTTGTCTTTTGCCTCGTGGACCTGCCTTGCCCTGTGGACTTGCCTTCCCTGTGGACCTTGACTCTAGACCTTGCTCCATGAGCCTGCACCTGCTCTTTGGATTTCCTGTCTGCTTTTGCAAATTGTTTTTTCTTGTTTACTGGCTTTTATTTGTTGGACTGTGGATAGCTGCCTTCGGAGAAGTGTGAGATGGGGACTTACTGGCTGTTGTAGGGCCATTTGTTGTGGAATTTAACAGAACAATAAATGACTCTATCAGAGCCTGCTTCTGTCTAGGCAATCTGGGTCATAACAGTAGGACTGTGTCCATATCCATGTGCATTTATCTATACACACACACACACACACACATACATTTATATACAAACACATGAGACCAAAATATAAATATCAGTAATTAGGCTCATAGAATGTATCCGATTAATTTTTGCTTTATCAAAAGTACTAGTAACTTAGAAAGAAATATTTAATTTGTTCCTTGTCACTCTAACATACTAACAGCAAAGCATCCTTAGAATTCAGTGTCTTTACTTTTTATCACTGCCATTCACAAAGAGTCTCTCTGCTGCCATTTAAGCATCGATCCAGAATAATTTGTTCAAAAAGATGGTTCAGGGACAGATAGAGAGTTAAGTTATATAAATAAGCTGCAAAATTCTGCATAATAAGGCTATTAGGAAGAGAATGAGAAAGGCCCTATGTCATTCTAACATTCATAGGATGCGTTGATTCTAAATAGCAAAAACTTCACTTGCTGGGACTCTTGTGATTCATCTACTTCAATAAATCATGCTAAAGAAAACTATGTAATTCTCAATTGGAAAATAATTGTTTTCAATGTAGGCAGTTGCTTAAGAAGCTGAGTTCTTAATTAAAAATGCTGCTTCATTAACTAAAACTGCTTATATTATTCCATAGGATGGGTACTAAAAGCATACATTTCTTGCTATCCCCATATCTCTCACGAAGGAGAAAATCTACTTAAGCTATGTAGACCCAATTGTCAAGCATGGGAAAATCAAGAAGTCCAAGCACTTCAAATGAATATAAAGATTTATTGCAAGCTTATGCTCTCTGCAAGAATCGAAACTATTAACAATCAAAGCAAATTGGTGATAGGTGGAATTCAAGGTGGGCTGGACTTAGGTGTGAAGGGACTCAAGACTAATGACGTGTTTGACTCCTCCCTCAGGATAATTTCCTGCACCAACAGATAGACTTCCGTTGAATCACTTCCCTAAGTTCACACTTCATAAACTATGGTTTAGAAACCACTCTTGATGGTTTCACATAACCCTTACCAAAACATGCACAAATGTTAATATAGCTGACCATGAACGTACCTTATTTGGAAGGGACTGCGTAAGTAGGAGAAAATATGAGATCTATATTTGAAAAAGTACATCCACTGAATGTAGTCATTCCCCAATCAGATTATCTAAAATATTTTTGATTCAAATTTGTCAAAGCAGCTTTTCTCCCATTTTCTATTCAAACTCGTTTTCAACCAAAAGTTGGAACAATTGTCACTAGGAACTTAAGTTACAATACTCAACAATAGTGTCACAAATGAAACCAGGAGTACACCTCCCCAGCTTTCACAACAGAGAAAACCAAAATATCTCTGAAAGGCTATTATTGCTAGCTCAGTTACTGGAAAGTGTCTGACTGGTGATGACGAAGTTGATTATTTACTGTGTTATTGTGAAACAACACACTTGAATTGCAGTAATTTATCATCTAGTTTATGCAAAGAACCAGTTGGTGATTATGAGACTCAGTAAATAGAGTCTAGTTTTTTTCAACTGATGTGGCTTACAAAGGAAAAATGGGAATGGGATATGCTGTCATGGTTCCGACAGATAAAACTCTTCAAAGAACTTCAAGGCATTGTTTACCTTAAAGAATATTTATTCAAGTTGCATGGCATCAGCACGTACATGGTCAAAGCCGAAATCTGAATTCTCCTCTCCTAAACACATAGTATCAAAGCACAATTCCCTTCTCTAATTAATAGTCATAAATCACATTCTCCAATTAGTTTGAAATGCAGACCTTCCCTCCAGTTCTTCTACCCACCATGTCTTATCATATCTTATTTCAAACAACCTTAAAAAACACTCTACTATGATGTTGTTATGTCTAACTAATTCCCATACACATTCTTCCTCCCCCCCCCCCAAGTATCATCTAATTCTAACTATAAAAGTAACACACAAGTTAAGGGGAAATGGCTGCATCTTCATATATTGTCAAAGCAAGAACATCCAATCAGTAAATAGAGTCTAGTTTTTTGTCTAGTTTTTTTCAGCTGATGTGGCTTAGGAAAAATGGGAATGGGATATGCAATCAGCTCAATTCACATTTTTGATATATTAGTGGTAGAGCAAGCCTCAGGAGCATAATTACCAAGCTGTCCCCCGTAAAACCAAATTAATTAATTTCCTTGGAAGTCAATAGATCACATACAAAATCTATGGACAACTTTTTTGGACTGAGGACCTCACTTGATCCTTCAATATTTGACTGGAACCACAATCCAAAGATTGAGAAGAACAGTGACTCAGTCAAAATGAATAATACACTCATCACATCTGAAATTATTAAAAAGCCAGCAAAAAAAAAAAAAAAGCTGGAGAGCATCAGGAAAAGATGAAGTATGTGGATTTTGGCTTAAACTTCAGACGATTCTCCATGAAAGATTAGCTCCTCAATTTAATAAAATATCATAAATTGGAGAAGTTGAAGAATGGATGACAACTGGTAGAACATGTTTAATAATAGAAGAAAGATGCAAAATATAATTGCAAGCAGCTACAAAGCAAATACTTTCTTGTCAACAGTGTTCAGATTGCTAGCTCATACATTAGCAGCTGCAATTTTGAGTCACATATTTAAAACTTAACTCTATCCACCTGAGCAAAACGTATTGCTGAAATTCAAGAGGAACAACATATCATTGCTGATTGATAAAATAATGCTAAAAAGAATTCCAGGTGAGCAAAGACCAACTTGCACATCAATAACTGGTGAATAATTGAAGAATCAACTGATTATGAATTCTCTTTCACATACGTGGATTCAGAAATGTTTAGAAATATTTGGCACTGGTGCAAACCACCCGAATTTTGAAAACAAAAGCTATGAAAATATTTTTTTTAAAAAAAACTTTGATGATAAATGGCAAAAAAATGGACCCGTAAACATCAAGAGGAGAACTTCTCAAGAGAATTTATTACCTCCATTGTTTGTTTTTACCGTACCCTGAGTTGACATTCTAACCAAAATAAAACATGGATGTGAATTGTTAAAAACAAAGTGGACGTTTGTCACACACGGGATGATCTGAAATGATATGGAGTACCAAAACCTGAAACCTTACTTAACATTGTAATCAAAATGGGATTTGAATGTGACAAATGGGTCAAACTCATCATTTTTTTAAAAAAAGCAAAAAATTGAACTTCATGCTCAGTTTCAGGTATTTAAGTGTATTTCAGTCTGGAGTTCAGGAAGGGAGGGAGGGAGGGAGGGAGGGAGGGAGGGAGGGAGGAAGGAAGGAAGGAAGGAAGGAAGGAAGGAAGGAAGGAAGGAAGGAAGGAAGGAAGGAAGAAAAAATTGTTGTTGTCAGTTGCAAAGTTGTGTCTGACCTATCGTCCTACCCAAAATTTATTCATGATATTTTGAAATAGTAAAGATATGCCACTTATAGGAGTCCATAGGAGGCAAAATTAGGGCACATGTACCATCATCATACAAATTATGAAAATTATGCACTGGATATAATTTGCATAATTCGGTGAAAAAATATGCATCTTCATCTGCATAGATTTTCAGCAAATATACGCTGTAACGCAAACCATTCTATTTTATCCACAGTATGGATAGGTAAGAGTCCTTTCCTTCACATTCAGCCTGCCATCGTTTTAGTATTTCTGTGTTCCATTTTCGTTCTGTTCTGTTCTGTTCTATATTCTATTCTATTCTATGCTATGCTATGCTATGCTATGCTATGCTATGCTATTTTCCAACATCTATTCTATTCTGTTCTGTTCTGTTCTGTTCTGTTCTGTTCTCTTCTCTTCTCTTCTCTTCTCTTCTCAATGTCTATTCTATTCTATTCTATTCTATTCTATTCTATTCTATTCTATTCTATTCTATTCTATTCTATTAAAAAAATGAGTAGGGATGCTCACATCCTAAGTCACGAAAGGCTTTAATAGTGACATCCATTGAAACACACTTGGAAACTGACTGAAAACCAATGTGGCTTTCAGAATATTGATGAGCTTGTCGTTACCTTGGTTCTGCACACTGGACCAATTGAAGTTTCTAAATTGTTTTCAAGCATCTAGTAAACTGAGTTGCAACATTCCAAACACAAGGTTGTGGGAAATTGTCAATAATGCTTTTGGTACAAAAAAAAAAAAAAATGAACTGGTGCACCAGATGAGGATGTGAAAAAGCTTCCGAATTAGGAGCACTGGTGGCACAGTGGTTAAAGTGCAGTACTGCAGGCTAACTCTGCCCACAGCCTGGAGTTCAGTCTTGACAGGGCTCAAGGCTGACTCCATTTTCCATCCTTCTGTGGTCAGTAAAAAGATTGTTGGGAGCAATATGCAAATAATGCTTCTACATTGTAAACCATCCAGAGAATGCTGTAAAGCACTATGGCAAGGGTAAGCAACCTTGGCTCTTTTATGATCCTTTTTTTATGACTCGTGGACTTCAACTCCCAGAATTCCTGAGCCAGCCATGCTGAGGGGAAAGGGAGAGGTTTCCAAGCTGAGCCATGCTGGCTCAGGAATTCTGGGAGTTGAAGTCCACGAGTCATAAAAGAGCCAAGGTTGCCTACCCCTGCACTATGGGGTAGTATATAAGCCTAAATGCTATTGCTATGACGTACACATGTTCTTCAACAGAAGCCCTGAGTCCAAGAGCATTTACAAATTAAAACCAGCTCCTTGCTCTATAAGTTACAACAGTAAATTAGTGTCAACCCACTGTTTTCACCAAAGGTGCCTTCAACTAATATTTGGATGGAAAAAATCCAGAGAGCTACTAAATAGAGAAAGATAACTGTAGTATTTTGCTACTACCTAGTGGTCAGATGGACTGATGAGACCTTTGCATGCCAGATCTGGAAACTTTAGTTTCTCTCAACACTTTATATTCTGAGGGTGAAGGTTCATTCTCCGAGCTTCTGAGCTGGTTTGTGAACGTTTTGTGACCAGAGCTGAAGATGTTAACTAGCCTGGTCAGGAAACGTTCGGAAATCAACCCACAAGCTCGGAGAACAAACCTTCACCCTTATCCTACACCCAAGCTACAGATACTCACTATTGAAAACTTTATATTCTGTAATGTTCTTCACTTATATTTATGTTTGCTTGCAATAGTGGCAAATATTTATGGGTTTTGTTTTTTTTCAGAATTCACGTAAATGGCATCTGCTGGTATCCCAAGCTTGGATTTATTTTTTCCTTTGTGACATCAGATGTTGGTTCAGAACTATCACAAAAACAATAATATTGAGATTAATTAAGCAATCAATCAATTTTCCTAGGTGTTTTTTTCAGCCCCTTGCCAATTTTGCTTAATAAATATTTATTAAAGTGCAGATAGCTGTATTTCCAATTCAGATTTAGGGGGGGGGGGTAAATGGGAAGGGGGAATCCCACCCACCATAGCAACATAACAAGTTCACTTTTCATACCCATAGGGGATTCAATTCACCAGAAGGATGCTGAAAACATTAATGCATATGTATGCCTTTTTTTTTCTCCCTACCAATTTCCCACTTTTCTTCTCTTTCCTTCTGCGCTAGAGTGCCAGCAGAAAAGGTAATCTACTTCCCATTGTGCATGTTCTGTAGAGCAGAAGAAAACTCTTTGGGGCGTGGAAACCTCATAATATAAGGAAGTCCTTTTGGTGACTTTCAATTGCTGTAGCTTTGAGATGCTCCACAGCACTTTAATAATTAGTCTAGGGGGAATCTTAAGAGAGCAAAGCAACTCTTTTTAATTAGCAATTCCCAATACATAAGTTGACCAGGAGACATCAAACAAGATGTTTGAATTCAGGGAAATGACATTTTTACAGCTGAGATGGTGCATTCCATTCCCCTCTTCATGTAACTTGACAGAATTTCAAAACGCAAAGGCATTGTAACCTCATGTTTTTGGGAAAAGGGAGTTTTAGAGGCTACTAGTACAGAGAGAAACATAGGTTGTGTTGCAGTTGAGTGATTTTTTTAAAAAAAAATAATAGATACATTTAAATTTTATCTATCTATCTATCTATCTATCTATCTATCTATCTATCTATCTATCTATCTATCTATCTATCTATCTATCTATCTATCTATCTATCCACCCACCCTCCCACCCACCCACCCACCTACCTACCTACCTATTTGCTAAGATGGCTTATTGGTTAGAATTGTGTTTTAATATTGTTTGTTAGTACTGCAATTAATTCTACTGACTGCCAGGAAGTTTGATCCTGACCAACTAAAGAATGATTCAGCCTTCCATCCTTGTGAGGTTGGTAAAATGAGGACCCAGATTGTTGGGGAGCAATATGCTGATTCTGTAAATTACTTAGAGAGTACTGTAAAACACTATGGAGCAGTATATAAGCCTAAGTGCTGTTGCTATAAATGACTTCTCCTTTCATCCCAAGTATCCAGAGTCATAGTAACTTTATTGCCTTGTCTTAAAATACAACAAATGATTCCTTTTCCCCATATTTTCTCTCTTACGTATAAATGAATCCTTAAACCCTCATTTTTTCTGATCAGCAAAAGTGCATTAAGTGTTACCAGAGATAAAAATATATCTATTTTAACCTTAATCAATTAAGCCAACTTTATATTCTTTCCTTTTACTCTTAACAATTTTATCTTTAGTCCATTCAAATAATGTCCTAGAACTTGATTCCTTTTCAATTTTGTTTGTCTCTACTAAAAAAATTTCTCCAAGGCTTTAACAAACCTTTTTCTGTAAGACCAACATAGAAAAATTATCCAGGTTACCCTCTTCTAATTATTAAGACATTAGCCAGTTTCTTTTATAAATACAATGTAGCATCATTTATCCATATCATTCTTGTAGGTTGTCATCTTTAAATCAATTTTCAGATCTGTATCACTCTTGTCCAGTAACACTTGTTTATCTTCTACAATATGTTTTAAAGACAGTCTATCCACTCTTAAAAAGATCTATCTTCCAGGTCAATTGTTCAAAATATCTGAAAATATATCCATTGTTAAAATATGTTTCTCCATTCTGTAACTCAAATATTCTTCTCTCCTAAATGCAATCTTTAATTCCTTTTGGTTT
Source organism: Crotalus tigris (assembly GCF_016545835.1). Classification (NCBI taxonomy): domain Eukaryota; kingdom Metazoa; phylum Chordata; class Lepidosauria; order Squamata; family Viperidae; genus Crotalus; species Crotalus tigris. The sequence continues at coordinate 325,835 of NW_024098027.1, read as the reverse complement.
CCTCTGGTGTTCAATCTTCAATGTCCCAACCTTCCATATTTTTAAAGAATTCAAAACAAAGGGATTTTCCCATGAGAAAAGATCCTTATTATTAATTCCAAAATCTTATTTTAAATCCATCTGGGCCCACTGGCCATTTGTAACTTTTCAATCTAATCACTGTTTGCTGATGTTAGTAATTAAATATTGAAAGTTTTTTTTTTCTTTTTTTCTTGCTCTGCCTGTCTTTCATCTCTATTAAATCTGTTCTCAAAAGGTACAGTACATTATAGCCTAGGAATTCATTTGAACACATCTACAGGAAGATGTGAATTTTGAATTCTCTTATGAATTTTGCTTGTTATTGTAAAATTCTTATAGATGTATATATTGTGGACAGTTCAAGAGAATTTTAGCCAAAATCTGCTCTACCGTTGTTGAATAAGTTCTGCACACAGTTGCCTTGTCTGAGTAAATCTGACATTTCCATTTTAAAATCAAGCATCGTTTATTTATTTGTGGAAATTCTCAATCATCCCAGTCATAGTTGTCCCAGAGGTGCTTTCCCAAAAGGCAAATGGACTTTTGGGGGGATTTCTCCCCCCCCTTGGAAACATTTTGCTTTTCATCCAAGAAGCTTCTTCAGTTCTGACTGAATGGTGGGGAATAGAAGGGTTATTACTCTTTGCAGTTATCTGGCCAACTCTGAAGGTTGGTTGTTAGTGCTTTGAGAGTTGTTGAGGCCACTTGAGGATTTATCTGTACCCTCACGGTCACCTTAATTAGAGTGCAAATGGGTGTGGAACCTTCTGGCAATTGCTTACCCCTCGGCTGTCTAACTGCAACCAAGAAAATCCAGTTTTTTGAAAAGCACCTATAGGATTTTCTGGTCTTAAGAATATTTTTCTGGAACAAATTTGATTGGTTTGCCTGGCTTGTGTGAAGTTAACTTCTAATTTTCACGGAAGTGGTGGGAATATTAAATATAGTAATGTTTAACATTTAGATATCACTGGAACTTTACTGATGACATCACGTGCCAGCTTACCAAGAACTAGGTCAGTTTTTTTAAAAAAATAATAATAATCAAAGTTTACCAAGCCAATAGTAGGAATTCCAATACATGTCAAGGGTGACCTTGGAAAATAGTAGTTGACATTTAGACTGGTGAAATTGTGGCCCGGCTATTGGTTTTAATATGAACCTTCTCTATGAAATACAGTTTTAGGGAATTTCAGACTTATTTAAAAAGCCTAGATGGTCAAGCTCAGCAATATTATAATGACCAAATCTGAGAAGAATCCAGAATCAAATCATGCTTTGTTCTTTTGTAGTTTCCACTGAATTCAAAATGTTGAAATGATTTAATATATACCAGCTTGAATGAAAATATGGAGGATTTGATTGTTTCCTCATAATAATGGCACCTCTGCTCTATTATATTTCTTTGGGGTTTTTTTTTTTTTGTTTCTGTTTCCTCAAACTCTCTTATGAGTTGTGTTTCATTCTTACCCCTTGTGATATTAGTTGAGAAGATAGTGTAGAAAAAACTCTTGCCATCATTTCTTGGTGGCTTCAGATGCCTTGTCTGAACAGATGCCTCTAAATTTGCCTTTATATCAGAATCATAGTGTGGAAAAAAGAACCTATTATTATTATTATTATTATTATTATTATTAAGTACAAAGAAAAAAAAGGATTAAAAACATTGAACATGGTAAATAGTCTTTGACTGACATCTCAGTCCACATTGTACATTTATTACATATAATATACCTATATACATTTCTAGTCTCTATCTCAGTTTATCTCTTTACCGTGACCTCCATTTTTTTCCCTCCATCTATAAAATGTATTCCATATTCGATAAAATTCTGTTTCTTCCTGATTTTTTAATCTTTTAGTTATCTTATTTAGTTCTGCGCAATACATACTTTTCTTTATTAGTGCTTCCCCACTTGGTACTTCCATTGCTTTCCACATTTGAGCAAATAGTATCCTTGCTGCTGTGACCACATGGATAATTAAATATGTGTCCTCTTTATTTACATTTTTATCTAGTATTCCTAATAGTAATAGTAATGTCTCCGGTTTGTATTGAATGTTTTGCCTATTGTTTTTATAGCAACTGTAAAAAGACATGCTAGCCTGTAAAGAAAATACATTGTGTATATTTCTAATTTTAGGAGTTTGGCTGAAGTTTGGAAACTGTATGTAGCAGCTAGGATCAGAGGCCTTGCTATGCTTAAAAAACAAACAAAACAGCCTTAACTAGAATTTGCGGATATGATAGTTACTCCAGAGACAACCCCTAGGAACTAGTAGCCATAAAAGATAATTTGTAAATAAGAGTAGGGGGCAATAGAATTTGAGGAATGGGAGATGTAATTAGAGGCAGGGAATAATGTATTCACTTTAGGCACTTGGGATAGATTGTGACAGCCTGAGTACTAAGCCAATGAGGAAAAGGTGGGAGGTAAATTTGCAACAGCAATAAGGAATATAAAAAAAGAATATTAATGATTTAAAGTTTTAGTTAAGATTTTAGTTGCTCACAGAACATATGAAGAACGGCTGCAGGACTTGGGTTTGACTAGTCTAAAGAAAAGAAGAAATGGGAGACATGTTAGCAGTATTCCAATATTTGAGGGGCTGCCACAAAGAAGAGGGGGTCAGATTATTCTCCAAAGCATCAGAGGGCAGGACAAGAAACAATGGTTGGAAATTGATCAAAGAGAGAAGCAACCTGGAATTAAGGAGAAACTTCCTGACAATGAACTTGCCTTGAGAAATCATGGGTGCTCCATCACTGGAGGTTTTTAAGAAAAGGCTAGGTAGTCACTTGTCTGAGATGGTATAGGTTCTCCTGCTTGAGCTGGGGGCTGGACTAGAAGACCTCCAAGGTCCCTTCCAGCTCTGTTCTGTTCTATTCTATTCTATTCTATTCTATTCTATTCTATTCTATTCTATTCTATTCTATTCTATTCTGTTCTGTTCCAGTCTAGACTATGTCCACTGTACTTGTGTGTACGTGATACACCCTCTTTGCAAAGTAGTACAAATAAATTACCATTGTTTTCTCTTGGAAGTTCTGGCTGGTGGTTGTTTATTCCAAGCTAGACAACGAATCCCACAACAGCAAGCACATCTGATCATTCTAGATAAAGTCCCTTGAGACACTGCCTCAATTCTGCAATGATGGATGGCAATTATAAAGGAATCCTTGTGGACCAAGACATGTATCTAGAGAACCTGAAACTTTGGGACATGTTTTTCTAAAGGGCAATTTCTATGCAGTCTCAACTAACTCAGTGTTTATCAAACCTTGGCAGCTTCAGTGCAGTACTTCTCAATGCAGCGTTTCTGCAGTATTTCATGCAGTGTTTCTCAGCCTTGGCAACTTTACAATGTGTGGACTTCAACTCTGAGAATTCCTCAGCCAGCTGGCTGGAGAATTCTGGGAGTTGAAGTCCACACATCGCAAAGTTGCTGAGGTTGAGAGATATTGCTCTAATGCAGTGTTTCCCAAACTTGACAATTTTAAGGCATGAGGACTTCAACTCCCAGAATTCCACAGCCAGCAACGCTGGCTGTGGAATTCTGGGAGTTGAAGTCCACATGCCTTAAAATTGTCAAGTTTGGGAAACACTGCTCTAATGGAAAGATGACACGGCCATCCGAATCAATGCAATATCGTTGTTTTGGTTTAATGACAGGTGTCCCAAAGTAACCTTTTTAATTACTGAGGGTCTTTTTATTTACTTGGATTGTTTTTTGTTTGTTTGTTTATTTATTTATTTATTTATATTTTTAACCAACAAGACAAAACAAAACAAAGCAAAACATAACACACATACACACACGATATATACTCCTCCTTTTTTTTACAGCAATTGTGTAACGGTAATCTATAATTTATATTTCCCCCCCTTATTCTTCTTTAGAATATTTGTCCTTATAGCCCCGTTATTTCTTATTTACATTTTTCTTCCTTCATGTTCTACTTCTTACTAAGAATAATTCATATTATTATTATTATACATTATTATACACATATTTTCACTTCTGACGTTTCCATATTTATTCTCCTCTATTATTTCTCGTCTCCAACCAGACATACAACTTGTTCCATGTTATATAAATACTCTGTGTCTTCCTTTTCTTTTATCTCTTTTGTTAATTTGTCCATCTCAGCACAGTCCAGGATTTTTCTTATTACTTCTTCCTCTGATGGTATATTCTCATTTTTCCAGCACTGTGCATATGCTATTCTTGCCGCCGTTATTATATGTAAAATTAAGTACCATATTTCTTTACTATATTTTCTGTTTAAAATACCCAACAAAAAGATCTCTGGTTTGGATTGTTTTAATTTTGGGTTGTCATGGTCTTGGACTACAATAAAGATACTATAATATACTGTTCTCCTGGAGTCACTTGGCTTAACTCATGGTGATTTCATGAATCCCAGGTTTTTGCACACCTGGATGCCCTAACACGGAGGTCCCCAACCTTTTGAGCACCAGGGACCGGTTCCGTGAAGAGAGTTTTTTCCACGGACCAGAGGGGACATGGTTTCACGTACTGCCTGCATCTCACGGATGGGGCTTTGCTTGTTTGCACGGACCGGTTTCATGCATGCTGCATGGGCCGGGAGTTGGGGACCCCTGCCCTAACACCACCTTCCCTTGTCCTCTTACTCAACCCCAGTGCAGAACCTTCCTTCTTTTGTTTTTTCCCTTTTTGCTATCGCTGTTGCTCTGATGCGACAACAATCAAAACCACAGAACAGATTGTTCTTTTGTTCCTACCTTCCTCTGGAGGTCCAGGGGAACTTTGCACATGAGCAAACGAACAGTTCTGCTTTGTAGAAATAATCTAGCAGTTTTTCAACATTGTAATTTGTATTTTGGGAGAGGGAAGGGAAGGGGATAGGAAGAGGAGAGGAAAGGAAGGGAAGAGAAGGGAAAGGAAGGGGGAAGGAGAGGGGGAAAGGGAAGAGGAGAGGAGAGGAGAGGAGAGGGGAGAGGAGAGGAGAGGAGAGGAGAGGGGAGGGAGGGGAGAGGGAGAGGAGAGGAGGAGAGGGGGAGAGGAGAGGAGAGGAAGGGAGAGAAGGGAAAGGAAGGCGGAAGGAGAGGGGAAAGGGAGAGGAGAGGAAGAGGAGAGGGGTGAGAGGAGGAGGAGAGGGAAGGAGAGGAGAGGAGAGGAGGAGAGAGGAGAGGAGAGGAGAGGAGAGGAAGGGAAGAGAAGGGAAAGGAAGGCGGAAGGAGAGGGGGAAAGGGACGAGGAGAGGAGAGGAGAGGGGAGAGGAGAGGGGAGGGGAGGGGAGGGAGGGGAGAGGAGAGGAGAGGAGAGGAGAGGGGAGGGAGAGGAGAGGAGAGGAGAGGGGAGGGGAAGGGAGAGGAGAGGAGAGGAGAGGAGAGGGAGAGGAGAGGAGAGGAGAGGAGAGGAGAGGAGAGGAGAGGAGAGGAGAGGAGAGGAGAGGAAGCTGTGCAGTACGAGCTGGCATGAGGCAGGAAAGCAAGGGGAATATGCTTAACCCAGCCTGGGCAGAAATGGAAAGCGTAGATGTTGAAAGATGTAGAGACTTAATGGAATGTCAGCTCTAGGGTTTGAGAAGTTTCCAACTTCATTTGATTTAATAGATCATTGTTTGTCAATTGAGATCTTATATGAAAGTGTAGAGAACATAGCAGCTTGGAAGCCCAGGATGAAAAGGGTACTGGGTAATGGAGGGGAAGGGCATGCAAGACCCTTCAGCCAATCAGACCTGCGGCTTCTACTAGAACAGAACAAAGCAATGGAGAACATCATAGTAATAGACTTTCTTGGGGGTAAAAAGCAAAGAGCCAATTTTGTCGAACGTAAGTTTGTTGGTTAGGTTATATTGGAGGGAAATTTTTTGTGTTTATTATGGACGAATGGTTGTTTAAAAGAAATATACACCTCAGCGAGGTGAAGATGGATAAATTATATGTAGAGTAAATATGGGTTATGATATGGGTTTAAAATGCATTATGCAGATTATGAATTATTTATAGTTTTTAATTTGGAAACGCTTATATTGTTAAATTTTTTTTTGTATTTGAGTTAATTATCGATTTTATTATTTGTATAGTTGGATAAGTTTATTTAGAATTTGTTTGTTTATTTGTAACCCTGTAACCAGCTCTGGGAAGTGAGGGGGGGAGGGAGGGGGTTATTTTTTGGGGGGTATTGTTTAAAACTTGTATCAAACTTTTCAATAAAAGCAACGGAGAACATCTTTTCTGAAGTTCTAAGAGGATTCTCTTTTTATTTTGTTTTAATCAAAACTGGAAAACCCAAGTGTTGGGTTTATTTACTATACAATGGGCTGAGAATGGGAAGATGGTGGAATCCGTTCCTGAACTCAAGAAGTGGGCCGTGGCCCATACTGGCAAGCCATTAAGGGGGAAGTGTGGATTATTTTATTGTTTTACGACTGTTTTTAATTTGTACGCCGCCCTGAGTCCTTTGGGATTGGGCGGCATATAAATATTTGTAAATAAATAAATAAACTTCTCCAAGTGAGATAAGATATTATAGGCTGGCTAGGTGTGATGGGTTGTTTTTAACGACAGAAATAATCGAGCAATCCATTCAGTCTTCCTCCAACAATGCTTTTTAATGAGGCCGAATTAGCTGCTGAATTATAGCCAACCTTTTCTTCACTCCTAATTTGCAACTTGTGTCTCTTAGTTGATGTGCAGGGGAGGTCACGTTCTTCCTGATTTAGACACCAGCTATTTTCTAACTGTTAATGATATCTAGGATGTCTTCTGTTCATTCTGAAGCACAGTAAATTTCTTTGAAAAACAACAACTTTCCTTACCTTTGAGGTTTGAATTGGCGGTAAAAATCTACGACCACAGACTAGGAAAAAGAACTATTTTTGGACTCCAAATTATGAAGATCCGCATACACACACACACACACACACACACACACACACACACACACAGTGGTGTATTCTATGCATTTCTTCACTTTTCTTTTTATTCGTAATTTTTTACAGTCGATAAATGTGGGTCATGTCTGTTGTTCTCGCTTTTTAAGAGGAAACTCTTAATATCTCATTATAAAACATTTACTTTTACCCCCCCCCTTTTTTAAAAATCCTACAGCCGAAATTCAAAAGTAGCTCATGTCATAACTAATTCAATTTCTTATTTTATTAATCTTGTTATAAAAATTGAAATTAAATCTTTTCCAACATCTTGATCTAGCGAAGTTAATTTCTATAACTAAATATTTCATTACAAATGAGACATTGTCAGTTTCCAGCAGTGGTTATTGGGGAGGGGGAACCATCAAAGTGCTTGTAATTTATACATTCCTAAGCTGTAAGAACATTTTAAAAATTGCACAGTCTTTAAAGATTTGGTTTCTCTTGTCTGCCTTTGTATTCTTCTGACTTGCCTACCTTTATAGAATTTTCTTTTTTTATTCCCTCTTTTCTTTGCTGCTTAAAATAATGCTGAGATTTTATTCTGCTTCTTCTGGTTATGAATCACATCTGGTTTGATTTTCTGAGGAAGACATTGGTTTTAAAAGGTATCCAAAAGTGATCTCTAAATTAGAGGTGTAGAAAGGGTTAAAGATTTGTTGCCATCCGGAAGTTGCTAAACCACAATGCCCACAATCCTTTATCCATGCTGGCTAGGGCTGTCAGGGGTTGTATTTGCTCAGCAGAGATAGATAGATAAATAGATAGATAGATAGATAGATAGATAGATAGATAGATAGATAGATAGATAGATAGGAGAGAGAGAGAGAAATAATGATAATGATGATGATAATAGTAATAATAATGATGATGATGATGATGATGATGATGATGTTGGAAGGGACCTTGGAGGTCATCGAGTCCAACCCCCTGCTCAGGCAGGAAAACCTACACCATTTCGGACAAATGGCTGTCCAGTCTCTTCTTAAAAACTTCCAGTGTTGGAGCATTTACTGTTTCTGGAGGCAGGTTGTTCCACTGGTTAATTGTTCTAACTGTCAGGAAGTTTCTCCTTAGTTCTAGGTTGCTTCTCTCCTTGGTTAGTTTCCACCCATTGCTTCTTGTCCTGCCTTCAGGCGCCTTGGAAAATAGTTTGACTCCCTCTTCTTTGGGGCAGCCCCTGAGATATTGGAACACTGCTATCATGTCACCCCTAGTCCTTCTTTTTATTAAACTAGACATACACAATTCCAGCAACTGTTCCTTATATGTTTTAGCTTCCAGTCGCCTAATTATCTTTGTTGCTCTTCTCTGTACTCTTTCTAGAGTCTCAACATCTTTTTTACATTGTGGTGACCAAAACTGGATGCAGAGATAGAGATAGAGATAGGAAAGAGATAGAGATAGAGATAGAGATAGAGAGAGAGAGAGAGAGAGAGAGAGAGAGAGAGAGAGAGAGAGAGAGAGAGAGAGAGAGAGAGAGAGAAGGAACTTTTATTGTCACTTTTTACTGTGGGCACAATGGTACACATTAAAATGAAATTTAGCTGCTTGCTCTCGAAGTATACACATACATAACACACATTTAAACATACTATATACAACATATGTATAGACCTACACCCTTACATATAAATAACATATAAATATTAATCACAGCATATGGCATGCGTGCTGTTATCTCAGGCATGATATTTATCAAGGACATCTTTGAAGGGGGACATACGTAATATTAAATTAAGCCAACCATGATTGCAATTTTCCATTCAGGAGCTGTTTTCAAGAATAAGTTGTCTTATTCTTTTCTGAAGAATGCTCAGCAAATGCTGATAAATTTAAGGGTCAATTCGAGCTTTACTTCAAAAACTAAGAACTGTCCAAATAACTGCATAATATATATGTAGTTCCAAGCCAAGTTGTTCTTTGAACTGTGAGCTCACTTATTCCTAATTTTATAAGTACAATTGTATTTTAGCCTCTCTCTCTAAAATTACATCATAACTCTCTTCTTTCTCGAATCTATCCTGCCTAACCATTGAAACTATAAATCAATTTTTTTTTTTTCATTTTATGCAAAAAAGTCCATAAGGGGTCTCCAGTCACTAATAAATGTAGATATATATATATATATATATATATATATTTCTCTAACTGAAGAAGTCAGTTTATCCATTTCAACAAGGTCTGTCAATTTCACCAGCCATTCCTCCTTAGCGAATAGCACTGAATCTTTCCATCTTTGTGCTTATAATAATCTCACTGCAGTAATCATATATTGAAATAATGTTCCCTGACTCTTTTCTAACTTATGTGAAGAATATGAGAAGCCACGTCTTTATTTCTTGTTCTTATATGTTGTTCTTATATATTGATTTTTCTTTTTTCTATTTTTTTTCTATTTTAATTTCATGTTTTAATGTTTTTTTCGTTCTTTTTCATTTTTTCTGTTCTTAGTTTATTATTCGTAACTCATTTAATACACATTATATTTTAAAAATAATTCTAATTTTTGTCAGCTGTTTTGAGAATGCTACTGTGACTGACCTAATATTATATTAATTATGAGCAAAATTTTTGCCACTTAATTCCATAATCTCTGCAAGTCCAGATGGTCTACAAATGTTTTCCAGGATCTTTTGAGCTATTGTGAGTTCCTTATAATATTGCTACATAAGTTAAATAAAACTTGCTTTTCTTCAACTATTGTGACTTCTGTCATGTTGTGGTCTACAGTAGTTGTTGGTCTATTTGAGTTCAGAAGACCCGTAAAATTTTAGCCTGGTTATTCTGGAACATTTTTTAAGATTATACTAATATATCATTGACACATTTTTTACATAAATACCAAAATATCATTGCTTTATCACTTGTTCATGTCCTGTCTTATTTTCTCCACTTATTGGGTGGTCAACAATCCCAGTTTGCTCTTTGCATAATCAACATATGTTGTTTCCTAATGTTCATTTTTTTAAATAACAGTGGCTGTTAATGCTTTTTTTTTGGGTTGCAAATATTAATCATTCTGTTTCTTTCTTGATGGGTCCAGTCTGAAGCCATGGACCATGTAGAAGGAAGGCCTTCCCAATGTTCATTTCTTGTAACTGCTTAGTTTTGAATATTGCCTTTGATTCTCTACTGTAACATTCAAAATAACAAAATAATAGAGTTGGAAGGAACCTTGAAGGTCTTTTAATCCAACCCTCTGCTCAGACAGGAAACCTGAAATTTCCATCTCAGAAAAATGTCCAATCTCCTCTTAAAAACCTCCAGAATTGGAGGACCCACAACTTCTGGAGGCAAGTTGCTCCACTGATTAATTGTTCTCCCCATCAGGAAACTTCTTCTTAGTTCTAGGTTGCTTCTCTCCTTGATTAGTTTCCATCAATTGCTTTTTGTCCTGCCTTCAGATGCTTTGGAAAATAGCTTGACTCCCTCTTCTTTGAGACACCCCCTGAGATATTGGAAGACTGCTATCATGTCCCCCCTCGTCCTTCTTTTTACTAGACTAGACATACCTAGTGCCTGCTACCTTCATAGGTTTTAGCCTTCAGTTCTCTAACTTGTTTACTTCCCTTTATTAATGCAAAGTTTTAGACCTCTGATTTTACCTTCTGTTTCTGCTTCACTTGCAACAAACTATGACCACCAATTTTCTTTGGTAAATACAAATTATATATGTCATTTTTGGGGGGTGAGATGTACAAAGTTGTTCTGTCCCAGCCTACATGAGTCCCTGTTATGCTCACAAGGAGAAACCCCTCTTCCAAGAAACAGGCAGGAATCGCAAGAAAAAAACAACCCCTTTTAGTCTCACAGACCTGAGTCAATGTCCAAGGCAAACAAACATAGTCCACAGAAACTCAATCCTCAAGATGAATGGTTGCCTTTGGCAACCAGCACCTCCCACACCTTTCCATTTATAAGTCAGCCAAAGCATGGCTTTCTATGCCTTCTCCTTTGCCTTTGGAGCCACCTCATTGCATTCCTCTGTCCTACTCGCTTCTCTTGCTGGCGTTTTCGTGCATCCTGGATATCTTCCAGCTGTGATTCATTACTGTCCAACTCAGAGTCCCAGCACAGCTGTGTCTCAGCCTGAGCATGAGTAGAGGGGCCAGGCTCCTCGTCAGACTGTAAGTCTTGGAGCTCCTCAGAGCCTTCCTCTGACTCTGATGTCATTCCAGGCCCCTCCTCCTTCTCCTCTGATTCCTCAGACTCAGCTGCCGGGTCCACTGGCTGGCGAGGAGTCACAACAGAAGTATTGTCAGAGATGTGCAGGTCTTGTGGTCTAAAACATCTGGTTTCAGTTGTGTCCCATCAACAAAAGTGCTGTGTAGAATATTAGTGGGACATATTTATGGCTTAGACGGTTTTCTCAGCTTCAGTTTTAAAACTTTTAAAACCCATATTACAAATGTGGCATTGATTTTCTCTTTCAATATTGATTGCTTTTAAAACACTCTTGTACTTATAAGTTTCCTCCATTGTCAGCACTTTGATTTTAGCATCATTTCATTGTTCAGTTTAATCTGAGTATTCAATATTTTTTGGGGGGCAGTGCTACAATTCCATTTATACACCCACTTTGCATATGTGAACTATATTTAAAAGTTATTGCTTTTCTCCAGATGATTTTCCATATGGTTTCAAATCATCCATATGATTTTTGTACTCTGCTTGGATAATTCATTGCCCACTGGTGTTTTATTCAAAATTATTGCCAGTGGAATCGCAGCCCTATTAAAAAGCAATGGAGATAAAAGATTTTGCTTGAAAAATTCTTCCTCCTTCTCCAAGTCTTCTGCTTTTGCTATCGGTGTCCTTTTTACATTTATTTTAAAACTTTATAATTATCTTAATTATTTTTGGTACTTCATCTGGCTCTTATAAATCCATTTTTTAAAGCTTGTAGAGATTTTTTTTGGGGGAAAAATACTATTACTCAAGATATGGTCTTTAGAATTTTTAAATCCTCTTTTTGCTCTGCAGCAATGAATCTGAGATCAGATGTGTGTACTTGTTACTGACAAAATTCCTGTGAATATATTAAATATTGTATGCAGATAAATAAATGGATAAAAAAGGTGTTCTGTTGTTTATTTTGAACACATTGAACCTGTTGTTTATTTTGAACACATTGAACCTGTAGCGAATCAGTCATCCTTGTGACATTTGGCTTTATTAAAATTAATTGCAAGATGAATAAAATAGGTAGATGTTTGAGCCAAAATTCAGGATCCCCATCCTTTGCTAATGCACTCTGATTATTCACCTTCTTAATTTGTCCTTTTTTTCATTTTTTTTGCAGTTACTGCAATATTTTCCATTTGTTTTATCTGTCTATATCAGATATCCATGTTGCCATTTTGTTATGTTTATCTACAAAAAGGGTTTGGCCAGCATGCCAATATTTATTTCATATTTGGAGGGGAATTAAGTTTTTTTTTCCAGTTATGTTCTGAAAAAATATTTTTTGTCCCTGAAATTGTTTGATCGTAGTTTCGTATTTATTCAGGTTTTTTTTAGAAGATGCCAACATTCTTTGTTTTTTTTTATTCCTGCATTAGTTCTGCTATCATTGTAACCATCCAAGCTTCGATGTTTATTTTCTATTTTTCAGTTTTGGTTATTGTAGGTCATTAAAATCTTTTAGAAATAGATTTATTTTCTATTCTAATGTTTCACTTTGGCAAACAGTGGTTTGCTTTCAAGTTATAACCTGGTTCTGTTGTTATTACTTTCATGAAGCTGAAGATAAACTGATTAGCATTTTGATCATTTTTTATCATAACTGATTTGGCAGCTGTATGTCCATCATGCAAAATTTCATTTAAATATTTTCTTTGAATAAATTTCAAAGGAGGTATTTTTTGTCTTATAAGATCCTTCATGTATTTTAGATTTTTTTCTGTTAATTGCTATTGATATTCAAACAAATGTTTCATTATTTGGAATTGACCTGATCAGCATTTTATTGACTGCATCCAAATGAATCTTCAAGTTCACTTGTGTTTTTTTTTAACTTCCTTTGTAGTTTTTTCTTTTTCTTTTTCACTGAAAAAGCCTTTTCTTTTTCTTTTTCATTAAAAAGAAAACTTTCTCTGTCAATTATATTTATTGTTCAGTTTCTGAATGTCAGTGTTATATAAAAAAAAATCTTTTTTTGAGCACAAAACATCTCTGATCCATAAGTCTTTGTTCAATGATATTTCATTCCTGAAATGTTATTTTTTCCAAACTTCATAATTTAATTTTTGGAAATTACAAATGTGCACTGGACAAAGAGAGAGAGAGAGGGACTATGCCAGACATGTCAAACTTGCGAGGTCACGTGATGTCGGAAGATGTATCGGGACAGTTTTGCCATTGCCAGCAATGGGGTGGGCATGGCTTCCGGATGACGAGTCCGGCCCATGGGCCGGCAGTTTGACACCCCTGGACTTTGCTTTGCTTGTCTGCAACCAGCAAGCATTGCTGCTGTGCCAGTTACTGAGAGCCATGGTGGCACAGTGGTTAGAAGGCAATATTGCAGGCTAACTCTACCAACTGCCAGGAGCTCGATCCTAACTGGAGGACCCAGATTGTTGGAGACAATATGCTGACTCTGTAAACTGCTTAGAGAGTGCTGTAAAATACTATGAAGCAGTATATTTATTTATTTATTTATTTATTTATTTATTTATTTATGAGACTTATATACCGCTTTAAGTGCAAGCATTCTCTAAGCGGTGTACACCAGTAAGCAATGTATATATATATTTACATTGCCCCCAACAATCTGGGTCCTCATTTTACCTACCCCGGAAGGATGGAAGGCTCAGTCAACCTTGAGCCGGTGAGATTTGAACCTCTGACCTGCTGAACACAGTCAGCTAAAGTGGCCTGCAGTACTGCACTCTAACTGCTGCGCCACCTCGGCTCATCATATAAGTCTATGTGCTATTGCTATTGCTACTTGTAAAGATGAATCTTATTCTCGGAGGCAACATACAAGAGCTAATGCAAAAAGAAGAGATTCTTCTCTAAGTAGAAGGAATCTTAAAATGATCAACTTTTCTCCTGAAGAAAGCTTGGCTTGGAACAGCTCTTGTTCACTATTCAGAATTAAGAGATACTGTTGATGAGAAGCTGAACTACCAAGAAAAGGTTGCATCTTAAGTGGGAAGAGAAGAGCATAAGGTCAACTACCCACTCTACTTTAAGATTTATACAACTTTATTTGTCTGACTGAGCCTGTTCAGAGGACTCTTGAAGGTTTGAAAAAAGAAGTAAAATATATTTAGATCTAAATTTTGTTTAGGAAAGCACGCATTCTGCTTCTCTTATTCTCACGAGATGTAGCAGTGGAAATTTCAGTTGTGTGGAAGGTGGAAAGGAGAATGTATAGAATTCCCACCCTTTCTTCTTCTTCTTGTGCCATATCCGTTATTGGACATTGGCAATCATGTTGGCGATCCTGTTTTTATCAGCAGCCGCATGAAAAAGTGCTGCTGAGTTTTGTCCAAACCAGTCCCTTAGATTTTGAAGCCACGATGTTCTTCTTCTGCCTGGACCTCATTTGCCTTCAATCTTTCCCTGGAAGATTAAATGGAGTATGCCATATTTTTCTGGGTGCCACATCAAATGTCTGAAATATTCTAACTTTTATTTTTTAATTGTTCTGATGATTTCCCTTGGCTTTCCCAGGTGGCTTATCACCTCCTCATTTCTGATCTTGTCAACCCAGCTTATACATAAGAGCCGCCTGTAAATCCATATTTCAAATGCTTCTAGTCTCTTCATGTGACCTTCTGTCAGAGACCAACTCTCTACTCCATAGAGTAGGATAAAAAAAATATAACATCTGACAAGCCCAATTTTCAATCTTAGGCTTATGTCGTGATGGCAGAAGACCTTTTTTATTTTGAAGAATGTTGTTCAAGCTTTCTCTATCCTTCTCTTTACTTCAGTGGTCATGTCCCAGCTTTCATGTAAATTAGAACTTAGGTGCATGATCCTTTCAACTTTTTCTAGTGGTATTCCTTCCGAATTTATTGGTGGCAAATTAACGGGTTCTTTGCTGACGACCATGATCTTGGTTTTTGAGGTGTTAAGCTTCAAGCCGTATTTTTCAGATATTTCTGTGACTCTGTTGATGAGGAGCTGAAGGTGTTCATGCTTACTGGCAAGCAGAACTGTATCATCAGTATATCTTAAATTGTTTTATCCAAACACCGTTTACTCTGATGCCAACATCAATGATCTCCAGTGCCTCATTAAAGATTGATTCAGAGTAGATATTGAACAACAGTGGAGACAGAATACATCCCTGTCTGACCCTCTTCATATTTCTGCATCAGCTGAGTATTTTTGGCCTAGTCTCACATTTGCTACCTGATGCCAGTATAGATTCTTTATGATTTGGATGTCTTTGTCATCTAGCCCCCCTTGTTTCAGTATTTCTAATAGTTTGCTGTGTCTTATTTTATCAAATGCTTTTTCAAAATCAATGAAGCACATGTAAACATTGTGATTGTTTCTGAAACCACATTGTGTGTTACCTAGATGCTCCTCAATTTTGTTGTATATTCTTGTGTGAATTATTCTCAGGAATATTTTCAGGGCATGACTCATTAAGCTTATTGTTCTGTATTTGGTACACTTCTTTGCATTTATTTTTTGGGGGGATTTGTCACAAAGATTGATTTTAGCCAGGGAGGGAGGGAGGGAGGCAGGGCGGGAGGAAGGAAGGAAGGAAGGAAGGAAGGAAGGAAGGAAGGAAGGAAGGAAGGAAGGAAGGAAGGAAGGAAGGAAGGGATTGTTCTGTGTATAATTATACACATAATTATACTGGGAAATGAATATATTATGCACAAAACAACGAAAGTATGCTTTTTCCCCTTACTATCAGCACGGTTAAAGAGCTTTCTCCCCTTCAGTTTAATGGTTTAGTGACAGTAATAAAAAAACTAGGAGGAAGGAAGGAAGGAAGGAAGGAAGGAAGGAAGGAAGGAAGGAAGGAAGGAAGGAAGGAAGGAAGGAAGGAAGGGGCTAAGTGGGATTTGCAACTGGTGAGTAGTTACATGACAGCCACCAGGGAATGCTAGGGTCTCAAGCAATAAAGTGTGAAAATTAATATTGTTGTGTCCAGAAAATCGAGGATCAGCTTGATTTTAAGACTTCATCTAAATTGGAAGAAAGATTCTTTGCCTACTATAGAGGATTCGATGCTTAAAGTGTCAAATTTAGCAGAAATGGCAAAAAATTCTGCTTATTTGAAGGATCACTTACAAGAAAGATGTATTTTGGTTTGGAGAAGATGGATAGATTATATTCAGAATAAATATGGGATTAAAAAGTTTCATTTAGCTTATGAGTAAACTTTAGAGTATTATTAATAGTTTTTTTAAAAAAATTATTAGTTTTAGTATGGTTTAACAATATTGATTTGTTTATATTATGTTTATTTTTAATTTGTTTATATTTATGTTATAAGGGAGTTAAAGTATGTTATGGACTTGGTTACTTGTATGGTTGGGTAATGTTTTTTTTTAAAGTTTGATTGTTTATTTGTAACCCTGTATTCAGCTCTGGGAAGTGGGGTGGGGGGGTAGGGGTGGGGGGGTCTTGGGAAAAGAAAAAAAGACTTTGTCTGTATTGGCTTCTGTATACGATATCTATTCTTTTTTTCATGTTGAATGTATCATTCACATTTAAAAGGAAAAAAGATCTCTGCACATCATCAAAAACATTGCCTTTCTACGGCTGGTTTCTGAACAGATTAATTTAGAGTTAGCCTCCACTCATTTCAGTGGAATTTTATTCCAAGATAGTATGTTTAAGACTATAGCCTCAATGTTGTTATTCAGTGTTATGATGATGTGATTTCATTGTGGTTCCAAAAATATTCAATGGGAAAGTATTATGAGAAGGGACAGAGAAAATGTTCTATTGTAAATGCAAGCTGACAAGTACCAAGTTTCTCCTTAATACTGCTTTCACACGGGGGAGGGAGACTCTACAAAAGTAAGATTGAAGGAATGTGGAAATGACATATTTAATAAATAGTGGCAACAGAGTTGGATTCCAAGTTTAAAATAGCTATTCTTAATTCTCTTGATCATTGCTCTGTTGGAGATGTGGTGCTCTTTTACATACCTTGAGGAATTTGTAAAAAAAACAAAACCATCTTTTTAGAAGCATATAATATGAATTCTTTTTTTTTATTAAAAGTTTTAAAAATTTCACACAATATATATCCCCAATCCCTCCCCCCTCCCCCCGCACTTCCCAGAGCTGATTACAGGGTTACAAATAAACAAACATAATCTAAATAACATTACCCAACTATACTATTAATCAAATCCATAACATACTTTAACTCCTCTAATATGAATTCTAATATATTATTTTTTCTCTTTGCTGGTAGATCATCAGATGAAGAGTTGAAGAACACATAAGCTTTACATTGTTTTAACCTTTCCTTTCCCATCAGAAAAAAAAAAGTCATATTGTGGAATAAAAGGGGACTATACTTGGAAACTCATGTCAAATTTACCATATTCCTAGTAATCTGTTTGACTTTTTTTTTTCAGACATGGCCTGTGATTTTACTACACACGCATACATAACACAGACAGACAGCAATTGGTAAGATCAAAATGTCTTACCAAAATGAGATGGGCAGGGTATTTATTAATGAGGACAAGAGTTGATTTTGTCCTTCTTAATAAATATCTAGAATTGTCTTAAAAAGAGTGAAGAAATGCTCTAGTGCTATGGGTGTACCTGTAAAAATTCTGTCTTCAGTGGTTGGGAACAAATTCAATATATGATTGATTGATTGATTGATTAAATTTAAATTTTGCGTGGCACCCATTTCATTAACAAGAGACTGGGCAGCTTTTAGTCTTATTTTATTATTTCTACCACATTTATGACTGGCGCTGTTGATATTTATGTAGTGCTTGGATTTTAACCATGACCTGTACTCTTCCAAACAATATAATATATTCAGTTACCTAAAATTAATTAATGAAATATTGAGAATTTTAATACAACTCTGTAATGCTCATGAATTCACTGTTAGTCTACTTTGTGTTTCGTTTTCTTTCAATTTTCTCCTCTTTCTTTTTTTGCTTCTCTAATTATTTTCACAAAATGCTTAATAAAAATGTAGTTTTTTAAAAAAATGACAAGGACAAAACCAGGAAAAAGAAGAACACATTATATGCGTGCAAGTTGATTGTGGACAATTATTTCCACTGCTAAAATAATAACCATTTGCTGGAGGGATAAACAAATGAATGGGGATTAAGTAAAATCAAAAATAAAATGAAATTGTGTACTGTGGGAAATAATTGCCTCTAAACAAATAAAGCTGAATATTAAAATATGTTGTGAAATGAAGTAAAGATAGAAAAGTCTATGGAGATTCTCAGTCATCCAGATCATAGTTATATCCAAGGTGCTTTTTCACGAGGCAACTGGACAAAGAAAAACAAGAAAGTCCAGTTGCTTCGTGAAAAAGCACTTTTGGGATAAAGGTAGAAAAGAAAAGAATTGGTCACTAGATAAGCAATTGAATTGAAGGACAATATCTGTCTGCCTGCCTGTCTACTGTATGTATCATCTATATCTATCTAACTATCAAGGATTGAGATCCTAGTATGAATTCATACTAGGTTCATCAATTTTATTCTACTGACCCACTTAGATTGGTATCCATCAAAAATGACAGCTTTGACCTATTAGAGGGGATGCTATATTATTAATTAGATGTTTGAATATGGTTAAGAATAGATTGTTAGAAATCTATTATTATAACTAGATCAGGGGTGTCAAACTCAATTTCATTGAGGGCCGCATCAGCATTGCGGATGCCCTCAGGGGATTGAGTAGATGTGGCCAAGGGGGGTGCAGCCTACTGGGTGGGTGTGGCCAGCTCTACATCGTTCGAGTCAATGGTGCCTGTGGGGGCCTGGGCAGGAGTGGGACAGATCTGAGGGTCTCTGGCAGAAGGGGGTGGGACCAGGGCAAGTGCCAAGGCATGGTCCACTGGAGGAGCCTCACTGTTCCTCTCAGGCCATGCGGGGGGGGGCCTTATGGAGCTAAGACTGAATGCATTTCAGCATAGATGGCCACCACAAAATTGTACATTGGCTTCTGGCTGGCCTGGGCCAGGGCCAAGGCAGCGGGGGCTGTTCCCTCACTGTTTCCAGGATGGCTTTGCGGGCCACATGAAACCACTTCACGGGCCGCATCTGGTCCCCGGGCCTTGTGTTTGACATGTCTGAACTAGATAGATAAGATTTGTAATCAGAATATTATACCTTGGTATGAAAAGGGAAATAAGAAAATGCTAAGAAGTTTGAATTAAGGGAAGCTTTTGGTTACCCAAATATAACTTGTTTTGGAATTATAAATGATTGGGATATTTTGAATATGGATGGGAAATTAAAATTGAAAAAAGCAAAAACAGGATAAGGACGGAATAAATGTAATTAAGATACGTTTTGGTTAGAAAAGATATTCTAAACTGATATTATTGATACTATTAGAAAACTGTAACAAATGCTGATATTCAGCTGTATATTAACAACAATAAGAACTGTATTTGCTTAGTGTGGAAAAATATCTATTACCGGAAGAAAAGAGGATGTATTGGATGGTGTAATATTGGATTTAGTTTGAAGAAGCTTACATGTACTATGGAATTACTAATGGACTCAGTCATCACGTTGTCTATTAAGTAAAAATAGAAAATTAATAAAATATTCATATATATAAAAAATGACAGTGACTGGATGACCAATCGTAAAAGTCACTTTAATTTGGGAATGGACTTCTTCTTTCTTAGATTTTTTTAAGGAAATCCATCTTTCTTTCAATTGCAGTTCTGCTTTGACTCCAGTTTCTCTCGACTGGGGGTCTATCTCCAGAGTATTTTCACAGTCCATTATACCAGATGTCAGATCTCTACAAACCCTCCCCCCCATTACTAAAAGCCTACAAAGCAAGTATTGCATCTTCATAGTTGTGCACCCGAAAACCACTTTGGTGTAGTGGTTAGGCTAGAACACTGTTTCCCAAACTTGACAATTTTAAGGCATGTGGACTTCAACTCCCAGAATTCCACAGCCAGCAACGCTGGCTGTGGAATTCTGGGAGTTGAAGTCCTCATGCCTTAAAATTGTCAAGTTTGGGAAACAATGGGCTAGAAGGCTAGAAAACCAGGAGATTGTGAGTCATTGTTACATGTGTTTCCGGCTTAATTGAAGGACTTCTGCTGAAGTTACTTGCATCTTATCACCTGGAGTGGCGGAAGAATAAAAAGTTTCTCCTCATGTTCTTTATATAATCAATTAAATTGAGAATAGGTGAAGTGTAATAAGGAACAATGTTTCTCTTCAAAACAGAATTCAATTCATTACAAGAAAAAATATTAAAGGAACCACTAATGCATAAACAAACTTCTTGGTGAAACAACAAAAACAGCAACAACAACAACAAAAAAACTCTTTCAAATATTCTTTAATTTATTGTACTGACTGGTTTAATTGAAAAGCTTTTTTTTTTCTTCGAGAGAACGTATTACAGTTATTCCAAAGGGCTGATTATAACTAATCACAAAAACAAACAATAAGAATAATGCTAAATTGCCAAAGGGGTACAGGATTTTCATAGCTTTTCGTAGGCAAAGCCCTAGTTTCAAGCTACTATGAAGAAGAGATTCCAAGATTTTTTTGCCTTGGCCTGCTTTGATCAAAGCACACCCCAAACCTGTCCAGCCCAACAGATTTAATTTTAGGAAGTGGGGAATTGCCTTTTCCTTCGTGTTGCAAGTAAAATACACAGTTTTTGGTCTAATCCTCCATAGTGAAGCATTTCAGCAACTGTGGCTTTCCGGCTGTCAATTACTTATTCATCTCTTTCTCGCCATACATAGAAAAATTGGGTTGACTTGGCAGGTGAAATTTAACAGACTCGCCGGTTCCTCAGTCTCAATCACTACTCCAAAATGCTTTATAAGCCCACAATAAAAGCTTATGGAAATGTGGCTTTCATGCCAACAGGCGGCTGTTTCTTCTGCATCAGGATACTTTGTGTATTTCCCAAGGGTGTGTATGTGTGTGTGTGTGTGTGAGTAGGATACATTCCCATGACACCAATAAGACTGTTCAGTCATCACAAAAGTGATTTGCACAGCTAGAGGCCTAGCCTACCTGAGAGTATACAAAAGTTAATTAATTGTTTGAAATGGTAGATGAAACCGAAGCTATCTCAACAGGGAGTGTTTTTAATTAACTTTGTATTGCTGTTCAGGAAAGAAACACTGAGAATGCAAATACTAAATAATGCACGTTGAATATGCTGTGGAGCCTCAACAATGCTGCTTCTCCTCTCTGTGGAATAGCAAAACTAGTTTCTGTCTCGGATGAGGGAACCTGTAGTAGCTGCCTTTTAAATGGTGCTCGGGCGACATAAGTAGCTTTTGAAAACTGTTTAAGCAGGGCAGAGGGTTAAGGCTGCGAAGGATCAGTGATAACTATGGATCGGTGATAACAGGCTGCAGAATTGACTCTCCTTTTTGAGTTTTAAGAATTCCTGTTTTTGAGAATGAAGGTAAATATGGGCGTCCCAGGATAGTGTTGCAGGCTCCAATCAGACTTGATCACTGGAACCAAAGCTTTTGGTCTTATGCTGGAGCCCATCCTCTCTCCAAAAAGAGAGAAGACTCGGATGATGGGCACTAGCACAAGTCTAAACCCTTGGAAGAAGAAAATTTGGTCCCAGTGATTGACTTAAATTGGATCCTGCAATGTCTTCTTCTTCTTCTTCTTCTTCTTCTTCTTCTTCTTCTTCTTCTTCTTCTTCTTCTTCTTCTTCTTCTTCTTCTTCTTCTTCTTCTTCTTCTTCTTCTTCTTCTTCTTCTTCTTCTTCTTCTTCTTCTTCTTCTTCTTCTTCTTCTTCTTCTTCTTCTTCTTCTTCTTCTTCTTCTTCTTCTTCTTCTTCTTCTTCTTCTTCTTCTTCTTCTTCTTCTTCTTCTTCTTCTTCTTCTTTTTTTGTTGTTGTTTTTGTTTTGGTTTGTAAGGCAATTTGGGTGAAAATGTGGTGAACTCTTCATTGTCAGAGTCCCAGCTGGAAAAAAAAAACATTGCAGACTAAATATTTAACATTTGGAAAAATCGTATTGCTGGATAACTTAGCATCTAGTTGTCTATGCCAGGGGTAGGCAACCTTGGCTCTTTTATGACTCGTGGACTTCAACTCCCAGAATTCATTCCTTCCTTCCTTCCTTCCTTCCTTCCTTCCTTCCTTCCTTCCTTCCTTCCTTCCTTCCTTCCAGCTGGCTCAGGAATTCTGGGAGTTGAAGTCCACGAGTCATAAAAGAACCAAGGTTGCCTACCCCTGGTCTATGCAAAGGAAATCAAAATAAAGCTCTTCTAAGTGGACAAATTGGATAGCCCTTAGGAATAGAAGATTGCTATATTTAAAAGGACATGATCTGCAACTTGGATGACATACATTTTTATGGTATGAAAAGAGCAAAACTCATAGATACTTCCAAAACCACTATATAAGAAATGCATAATTATATGTATAGGAAAAGATAAAACAAAATTTATATGAAAATCCCAGGATGGCTATAAATGATGGAAACAGTTGTTCACCCAAACTTAGTTAAATCTGAGAAAATTTTAACATATAAAGATATTCTGAATACAGATGGGAAATTAAAATCTAAACAAGAATTACAAGATCAGGGTATTGATCTATCATGGTGGCCTCGACTGCAAATGCAATCAAGGTATGATAAAGATGTTAAAATACATGGTTTCTATAAAGAGCAGACATTATTTGACCAGATATTGTTGAGTTCTGATGAAAAATTATATACTTTTTTATTGAATTTGAAAATGGAAGACGAACAAGTGAAAGAAACAATGATAATATGGTTGAAAAATTTTGGATATAATATCGAATTAGAAAAATGGCAAAACCTTTGGGATAGAAACTATAAATTGACAATGACAACCTTGTATAAAGAAAACTTATACAAAATGTTTTACAGATGGCATTTACTACCTGTTAGGTTAGCAAAAAGTTTAAAAATATGTCTAGTAAATGTTGGAAATGTAACTAAAATCCTGGTACATATTATCACTTGTGATGGATGTGTGTTAAAGAGAAAAAAAAATGAACACAAAAACCATACTTGGTTAGAAAAGATGTTAGGGAAATACATAGACTTTAAACCCAAACTCTTTTTAGTAGATATAATTTCAGAAAAAACTTGATAAACAAAGTGTTTCTTTAAAATTGCATGTATTAACAACACCAAGGATTGTATTTACATAGCACTGGAAAAATGAAAAAAAAACCACCATTGGAGTAAGAGATAATTAAGAAAATACTGGACTGTGCAGAAATGGATAGACTTACACTGAGAATTAAAGAAAAAGAAGATAAAGAATATTATCAGATATGGAACCTATTTTATCAATGGTTAAAAAAATGGGACAGAAAGTAAGAACGTAATTGGCATTACTAAACATAATAAATTAACCCATACAACACGTTCATTAAGCACTAAGGAATTGCAATAACAGAAAATTAATAAAACATATATAAAAATTATTGGACAAAAGTCCAAGATTTTGTACTAGGTCTCTTGAGCCGAGGTGGCGCAGCAGTTAGAGTGCAGTACTGCCGGCCACTTTAGCTGACTGTGTTCAGCAGGTCAGCGGTTCAAATCTCACCGGCTCAAGGTTGACTCAGCCTTCCATCCTTCTGGGGTAGGTAAAATGAGGACCCAGATTGTGTTGGGGGCAATGTAAATATATATATATACATTGCCTACTGGTTGACTCAGCCTTCCATCCTTCTGGGGTAGGTAAAATGAGGACCCAGATTGTTGGGGGCAATGTAAATATATATATATACATTGCTTACTGGTGTACACCGTTTAGAGAGTGCTTGCACTTAAAGCGGTATATAAGTCTCATAAATAAATAAATAAATAAAATAAAAGTTTCTTATTTTCAGTTTTTTTCTGTACTTCCTACATTCTTAGCTGAGTTCTGTTAAAATTGAGTTCCATTCGGACTTCCGGTGGATTTTGCGTGCGTGATGGCGGCTACTTTGTAGCCGTCCTCCTGGGTAAGTGTAAGAACCGCTATGAACAGCAGATATCAGCTGTTCAGCGGTTCAAAATCCCCCTCCCGGGCAAAGGGGGGGGGTAGAGAGTGTCTGAATAGTGGTAGAGCCTCTTTCGCACCCCCCAAGTTTTTTTTTTGGGGGGGTGAAAGGAGTGCTCCCACGGAGTTCAGACTTGTCTCCGCTTCCCAGCTGTTTTTGTCCTCAGGGACAAAACGAGCCGCCGCAAACACCTCCGTGCTTAAAGAGAACTGGTGAGTTTTTTTTTTTAAATGGACAGAGCTGAGTAGAGGATTTAGTTTTTGCTTTCTTTGACTTATTTGGATTTTAAGTTTTAAGATTTGTTTCTATTTTTATTCTCTCTTTTTATTTTTTTTCTTTGTTGAAAGGGAAAGTAAAATGGCGATCGGCAAACTCCTCGGTGTTTTTTTTTCTGGAAGTTAGAATGCTGACCGGCAGGCTTTTTGGTGTTTTTCTTTCTTTCCTTTCCCTTTCTCTTTTTATTTCCTTATGATTGGAATGGTTGTTTTTGGTATCTCTAAGTATTTTTTTTGGAACGGACTTTTTTTATTTAATTATTATTTTTTTTTTTTCTTCTCCCTTTTTTTTTCCTTTGAACTCCCTTTTTTTTTATTGTAATGACCCTTTTTTGAAGGACTTTTTTTCTGTTTAATTTTTTGTAATTTTTAAGAAGGAGTAAAACTTTTTTTTAATTCTTTTTCTCTTCCTTTTTTTCCCTTTTTTCTTTTTATTATAATGACCTTCTTTGGAGGGAGTTATGATTTTTGAAGGAATTTTTATAATTTCTTAAGAAGGACTAAAGGTTTTTCTTTAAGATGGCTCCAAAGCGTCCAGGGATTTCTACAGCTTCTAAATCAACAGTTTCACCCTCTTCTGGGGGTCAGCTAATAACTATGAAGGACTTGCAAGACATGATGGGAGATGTTATAATTCAAATTAGGGCAGAAATGAAAAAGATTTTAGAGGAAAACAATAAGATCTTGAGACAAGATTTTGTTTTGGCTTTAGAAGGTGTTGCTTCTGTTCTTGAAAAGGTGAACTCCCATGTGGAAGAGGTAGCTGAAAAAGTGGACATAATGGAGGGGAAAATTGAAAGTATGGAAAAAGAAATGGAAAATGAGATTCTTATGCTTCAATATGGACAAATGGAATATGCCTTAAGAATTAGAGGCCTGGGAGAGTCTTTGCAAGGAGATCTGAAGGAGATGGTTGCAAAGGACTTTGCATTGATTTTGAATAAAGAAAAAGAGGGAATACTTAATGAAATTGAAAAATTATTTAGGGTTAACTCTGTGGTGGCAGCACAGAAGAATCTGCCAAGAGATGTGGTAATTTACTTTGGTAAAAGATCTTTACGCAATGAAATTGTGCAAGCCTATTATAAGAAGAGATTTCAAATTGCTTCACAAGATGTTATAATTTTTAAAGAGATCCCATCTAAAATTTTAAGAAGAAGAAAGGAGTTTGCTTTTTTAGCAAATGAACTTAAAAAGATAAAAATTTCATTCAGATGGGATGTTCCGATTGGAATGGTGGTGAATTACCTGGGGACATGTTATAGACTTAATACTGTTTCTCAAGCAAAAGATTTTTATACTTCGGTCCTGGGGGTATGTGCATCGCCATCAATTAAGTTTAAAGCTTTGGAAGAAAAGAATGTAGAATCACAGTTTGAAGAGCCTATATTTATGAAAACTGGAGAATCTTTGTGTGAGAGGCCTCAACAAGTCCAGGTTGAGGAGCAGAAGACAACTTGTGCAGTATATAATCCCAAAGAAAAGCAGCAACAGAAGAAGGTTAAGGAAGTTTCATATTTAGTGGTTTCTGAATCTCTGGGAGATGTTAGACCTACAAAGTCTTTGGAGCAATCTTTAAGGGTGGAATTGTTGCCTGAAATGGAAACTGGGAAATCTCAGTCTGAGGGGCATCAACAAGAGAGGAACGGGCAGAGGATAACTTGTACAACTTACAATTGTAAAGATCAATACAAGGAGGAATTTAAGGAACCCTTATTGGCTTCGGAGTCGATGGGAGATTCAGGAATTTTGGAGCAGTCTCCTAAGGCAGAACTTGCAGCATTTCTTACGAGTTTGATACAAGAATGGAGAAGGGAAATGGAAGAATGGAAGAATGGAGAATGGAAAAAACTGGAATGTGAATAATTAATAATACTAATATAATTGAGATTGATAAGGATGTAGTTTTTTACGGATGGAATTAGTTATTGGTGAAGATTGAAATGTTTAATGTGTTTATTAACTTTGTTGTTTTAAGTTTTGAACCTTTAATGATAATATTGTTTAAATTTGTGTTTTGAAGGGATTATAATTTGCTTATTTTAGTGAGTGGATTCTAATGTTTTAAATTTTAAAAATTTGTGGTTTTGGAGGGAGTTTATATAGAGTGATGATTGTATTTAGATTTGTTTAGGATTTAAAAGTGTTTTTAGTTTTTAAATATTATTATTAATATTTTTAAGACAAAATAATTTGTTTAATTAAATGTGCTTAGATTTGTTTAGGACTTATAGGTTTTTTAAGTTTTTTTTTTTTTTTTTTTCTTTTTGGATAGGAGAGAAGATTATGAAGATTGAAGGAAATATGTACTTACTTTAAGTTCTTTAAGAGTATTTAGCTTTAATGGTATAACAAAGATTTGTATGTTTATTTTTTCGTTTTAGGATAAAGAAAGAGGGAGAAATTAGATTTTATATTATAGATATAGATATTCAAAGAAAGTAATGTTTAAATTTGTGTTTTTGGAGGGAGCTTATATAGAATGAT
The DNA here is from genome assembly GCF_016545835.1 of Crotalus tigris. NCBI lineage: Eukaryota > Metazoa > Chordata > Lepidosauria > Squamata > Viperidae > Crotalus > Crotalus tigris. Next base: position 298,949 of record NW_024098027.1, on the reverse strand, counting down.
GATTGTATTTAAATTTGTTTAGGTTTTAAAAGTGTTTTAAGTTTTTTTTTTTTTTTTTTAATTAAGCCTGTACTCAGCTCTGGGAAGTCCAGGGGAGGGTTTGGGAGCTTGGGAAGGGGGGGGGGTGAGGTAGGGGGGGGTATGGGAAGGGGATTTGTTTTTGTAAAATGTAAAAATTTTCAATTAAAAAAAAAAAAAAAAAAAATTGAGTTCCATTCAAGCCTTGTCAAAATGTGGAGCCTTCAGGCCAGACATGTCAAACTCGTGACGTCACGTGACGTCGCACAATGTATCGGGCTGGTTTTGCCATTGCCGGCAATGGGGTGAGCGCGGCTTCCATGTGACACATCTGGCCCATGGGCCGGCAGTTGGACACCCTTGCTTCAGGCAGTCTCAATAAACTGTGGATGATAAACAAATTTAACTCTATATAGTAATGTAGAATCTAGATAGTAATGTAGAATCTAGATAGAAACTAGCATTCTGAATACCGTAGTATGAATAGAACGAGACTCAGTAGAGGTAGAATGAATTGGGAACAAAGAAAGAAAAAAAGATTAGATTAGAATATGCACTTTGCTTTCTTCCCACTCATTTAGACATTAAATAAATATTTGTAATGCTTCTCTGAATCTACTCTTGTATGTATTTTACCTAGAATAAAGGAACAGGTATTACCTGTCACTTTTTTTTTCTTTCCCATGTTCCTAATCTCAGTGCAAATGTTGTATTCCTTTCACGAATGCACTTACACGGGTGATATCCTACAATCAAAAGGAATGGATTTAAATCTGCAAGAAATTGCATGTGTTTGTAAACAAAGTTTGGAAATGAAATTTGGAATGAAAAACAAAACAACACAGGGAAGACCAATGATTACTGTTTTACTGCTTCATTGCACTGGGAATTTGTACAGTGCACAATCACAGCTGATAATTTGAAATATTAGAATCTTAGAAGGAATTTAGATGGGAAGAATTTATTAGCAGTTCTTTGATTTATTATATGTGGAACTGGATATCTACAAGGTTATCTGAATCCATCAAGAGACATTTCCCAGTAATCTGTATTTGAGACCAAAGTATGCGTAAAAATTCATTCTTAACCATTTCCTATATCATTTTAGCATTTAGTCCTGTATATATTTTAAACATTCATGTTTTTTCAAGTCAGCAATAAATCTTTTCCATACTGCATCAGTACATACATTAAATCTGTATGTCTTTTTATAATCGTTTCTCTCTAATTTGACCATTTGAAACTCCTATCCTTAATAAATGCATTTTATATGAAATTATCTTAATACGTGCATTCTTGAGCATAATTTAAATAATACTAAGCATTCTACTACGAGTTTTTTGGCTGGATATGTGCACTGCAAAATTTGAAGAAGCACAGCAAATAAATAATTGTGTTTTAGTTGGTGTCTTTTTATGGAATATGCAAATGAAGGTGATTCATATTACAATGAAAATCTAATGAATTGGGCTCCTATCCCAATTCATGAATACAGATTGATTTCCTAGGTAGAGAAAAGTAGGCATCTACCTTGTAAATGTTCCTATAATGATATTCTAACATATCTGGGAACCTCAAATGCATGACTCCTTGCATTGGTTTTCTCTCTCCTTCTGCTGACTCATGCCTGCACAACAGCAGCAGGCATCTGCAACTGTATCTATATACATCTACATCACCTACATCTACACTTACATCTACATCATCTATACATGTACAACTGTATCATCTACTGTACGTCCTCTACATCTCTCTCTCTCTCTCTCTCTACCTACCTACCTACCTACCTACCTGCATCATCTACTGTATGTTATCTACATCTACATCTATATCTATATCATCTACATCTACATGTACATCTACTTTATCTGCATCCACATCTACATCATGTATATCTAAAGTTACATCTACATCGTCTATATCTAGCGTTACATCTACATCATTTACTAGAGTTACATCTACATCATTTATATCTAGTTACATCTACATCTTCTACATCTTGAGTTACATCTACATCATCTACATCTAGAGTTACATCTACACCATCTATATCTACATGTACATCCATGTACATCTACTTTATTTACATCTACAACATCAACATATACACTAACCTCTACATCAACTACATCATCTACATTTACATGTACATTTACATCTATATTATCTACATCTACGTCATTTACTTACCACTAAATATTTTTCTCATAGTTGTGTAACCTAGGATTTTTGAATATCATTGGGAATTATCCTAATTTATCCTTAAAGTGACAAAGATGTTCACCATCTTCTCCAGATCATTCTCATTTTCTCTAAGTCAAAGGTCTCAAGCTGGCAATATTTCTAGGGTAATAAAATGTGAGTTCTGGCAAGAAATTAAAAGGCATCTTTTGTTCTTATACCCAAAGATAAATCAAAAGGCACTGAAACACAAAGAACCTAATGCTGTCAGGTGGGATTATGAGAACATTATAAAGTTGATTCAGAAAGAAAGAGATGAGTCATGTTCAGCAAGAGTTGGGTGCCAAATGCTACATCTTCCATTCTCCCTAGGATTAATTCAATACAAGCAAAGAATGCCCGATTTTGTGTAATATAACAACAAGCTGTTGGTGACAATTAAAGGACTAAAAAATTAAAATGAGTTAGAAGAGTGATAAGAAAAATCCCTCCAGTTCCCATTTGTAGATCAGAAGAGAGATATTCTTGTGATAATCAGCCAAAATTGCCATTTTATGAGTAATTTTCTCTCCTCGTATGTCTCTTCCACCACAGCAATCTAGAAAGAGTGCAGAGAAGAGCAGTTACTGTAATATGATGAAGGGACTGGAGACTAAAACATATAAGGAATGGTTGCTGGAATTGGGTATGTCTAATTTAATGAAGAGAAGGACGAGGGGGGACATGATAGCAGTGTTCCAATATCTCAGGAGCTGTCCCACAAAGAAGAGGAAGTCAAGCTATTCACCAAGGTGCCTGAAGGCAGGAGAAGAACCAATGGATGGAAACTAATCAAGGAGAGAAGCAACCTAGAACTAAGGAGAAACTTCCTGACAGAACAATTAACCAGTGGAACAACCTGCCTCCAGAAGTGGTGAATGCTCCAACACTGGAAGTTTTTAAGAAGAGACTGGACAGCCATTTGTCTGAAATGGTATAGAGTTTCCTGCCTGAGCAGAGGGTTGGACTAGATGACCTCCAAGGTCCCTACCAGCTCTGTTATTCTATTCTATTCTATTCTATTCTATTCTATTCTATTCTATTCTAAGGTAGGTTGGGCTGAGAAAGAGTGACTGGCCTAAAGTTACCCAACTGGCTTTCATGGCTAAGGCAGGACTAGAACTTACAGTCTCTTGGTTTCTAGCCTCATGCCTTAACCACTAGATCAGTCTGGCTCTAGTTTGTATATAATATATATTTATATACAAATATATGTATTAGTTGGGCTGTTGGTTTGATCTCAGTGCTTGGCGATTTGGCTGCAAACATTTCGTCTTCATTCATCTCCCTATGTATTTGTATTTACAGTATAAAAATATTAGTTATATCTTTATAACACTTACTCCAACTCCATTTTTAAACAATATGTCCAGGCAGAAGAAGAACATCGTGGCTTCAAAATCTAAGGGATTGGTTTGGACAAAACTCAGCAGCACTTTTTCGTGTGGCTGCTGATAAAAACAGGATCGCCAATACGACCGCCGTCTGATAATGGATATGGCACAACAAGAAGAAGAATGTTGAATCTAGGCTGCAGAGAATCATAAGGCCTATTTGTTCTTTTCTGTGGATAAAGAAGCAGTTCAAAAGATGAAAAATGACAATTAAGCCTCAATTTCCTTTTAGGAATTAATAATTTTACTTTGATGTGTTCCAGTGTGGTATATCAAAAGCACCTCCTAAGAACAGAAATGACAAGTTTGGGGCATATAATTTAATAATATATTAACATCTTTAAACCTTCACTGTTTCCCATTATGCCTGCTTTACCATAGATGCTAATGGCTAACTAAAAAGCAGCGTTAAAGGTCCAAGCCAAATTTTGTGCACCAGAGTGCTTTCAGATGTAATAAAGTTATCTAAACATTTAAAAACATAAACATAAAAAGCTATTCTTTGTTGAAAAAGAATAATTGACTTCATAGCATAAGAAGTACATTTAATATTCTTCGAAGGGTATTCCTCAAATAATCCAATTCTCCATTTCAAATTTCTTGTATATAATCCAGATTTTTTTTTTAAAAAAAATGATAATATTCAATGATTGGTATACATTCTATAAAAATGTTTCCCCACGTCTTCATAACTACTATCATTTCAGAATTTAGAATGCCTCTGGACTAAACAGACAATACAGAGTAGTCCTGGACCAGGGGTAGGCAACCTTGGCTCTTTTATGACACGTGGACTTCAACTCCCAGAATTCCTGAGCCAGCCATGCTGAGGGGAAAGGGAGAGGTTTCCAAGCTGAGCCATGCTGGCTCAGGAATTCTGGGAGTTGAAGTCCACGAGTCATCAAAGAGCCAAGGTTGCCTACCCCTGTCTAGACTTACGACTGAGCTCAAAATTTCTCTTGTTAAGTGAGACATTTGTTAAGCCCCATTATACGACCTTTCTTGCCAAGTTGTTAAGTGAATCACTGCATCTGATAAGCTGGTAGCCCAGTTGTCAAGTGAATCTGTTTTCCCCATTGACTTTGCTTAATTAGAAGGTCGTAAAAAGGGATCACGTGACCTTGAGACACATCAATGGTCGTAAGTATGAACCAATCGCCAATTATCTGAATTTTGATCACGTGATCATGGGGATGCTGCAACTGTCGTAAGTGTGAAAAACGGTCGTAAGTCCCTTTTTGCAGCGCCGTTGTAACTTCAAACGGCCACTAAATGAATTGTTTTAAGTCGAGGACTAATACACAATTTAAGTGAATATACATTCAGCTATTTCAGGCAAATTATTCCTTGCATAATCTTTCAACTTTTTAAAATTAACATTCATAATTTATTGATTAACTATCTTATTTTCAGACTGATTCTTCCCCTGAATACGTTTTCCCCATCCTTATAAAATAAGATATACTGCACTGTATGGCAGCACATAAAATTCTCATAGGAATTTACATCACATTTTAATTCTTTATCCAACAATGTCCAAATATATCTAAGTCAGTGGTTCTCAACCTGTGGGTCAGGACCCCATTTGGGGTTCAACGACCATTTCACGGGGGTCGCCAAACAATGCACTCCACCATTTTTTCCCCCTTTTCCTTAGCTGTGCTACTCCCTTTTATTCTATTGGCTTTTGAAAGCCAATAGAATAGACTCTCTTGAATAGAGTCTAATTCTATTGGCTTTCAAAAGCCAATAGGAATTGTCCAGGCTGTCTCTGCCCTGCTGAGCCCGCCAAAAGTCCCATTCTGCAAACGGTGCTGCACCATTTGAGTAGTCCTCGATTTACGACCGGTTGAGTAGTCCTCGACTTACGAACAGTTGGGGGTCGCGGCATTAAAAAGGTTGAGAACCACTGATCTAAGTGCTTCAAGTAGGGGGCATATTATTGAATTTGTAGCTGGAACCAAGTATTTGCCAAGATATCAAAGCTGGCAGATAATAACTCTCCAGCTGAACCCACAAAGGTACATATTCAATATAATTTTCATTTTATTGAAGTAAACAAGGAGACCCAATGGTATAGTTTAAAATCTGGTAAATTAAAATCTCTAGTATTATAGGAAAGCTATGGCTTTAAAAAAGGAGTCCTTGGTGTTTGCCTATTGCATAACAAATTAACTACTAATTTGTTCAAAGTATCTAAGTGAAATTAACATAGAAAACGCTCTCAAAGTATATGTCAGTTCTGAAGCCGTATTAAGTTTTACTACCTTTATTCTTCCCTAGAGATTCATAGGTATTTTCTTCCTTCTCTTAATATCCATTTTTACTGAACAGAAATAATTTCAAGGAATAATTCCTGGCCTGTATTTAATAGAAATAAAATAAAATTCTGATTCTTACCTATTTCCATAGATACCTTATAATGAAATGGTAGCATAGTCCAATTACTACTAATGAATTATTCCAATTCGTTGTATATGCACAGTATCTGAGATATTAATATGCAATTTCCAAAAATTTATATAACAGTATCCTTACATATTATACACACACTATTTAATAGAAATCCTATCTGCCTAGGTTTCTTTCTGGATTTTAATTTATTTTTCAGTAGTAGGAAATATTCTATACATAACTGAATCCTTGTGTGAGCTTCTTTTTAATTTTTTTTTAAAAGTTTATGCTACTTTAAAAGCCATCTACCGAGGATATTTACATCTACAGAATATATATCTGATTCACATTTCATACATGAAAACCAATTAACTTGTAGTTCCTACCAATTGTACCCATGATGTCTCTTATTGTAAATTTTACTTTGTTTTGGTTTTTTTTTAAACAAACAAACCCCAATAACACACCATTTTTTGGCCTTTTCCCAATATCTTTGCTTGTACTGTACACTTTAGTGACTATCAATGTATGCAGTAGAACAAATGCCAGTGTAATAGAAATAAAGGCAATATTATGCTTCCAAACAAACACAAACATTCAAAGCTTTCTTTACAAAAAGTAGAATAAACATACAATCCTTTCTCCCACCCCCCCCGAAAATGGACAAAAATAGCATAAATGGTATCTTCTGACATATAATACTTTAAATTTAACTTAAAATATCCCCACACTTTCTGATCCTTTATTTCTTTAAAGAATATTACAGACAGGTGACAGACAGACAGACAGACATGATGGATGGATGGATGGATGGATGGATGGATGGATGGATGGACGAACAGACAGATGATAGATAGATAGATAGATAGATAGATAGATAGATAGATAGATAGACAGACAGATGATAGATATTTAGATAGATAGATAGATAGATAGATAGAGATAATAGATAGACAGATGATAGATAGATAGACAGACAGATGATAGATAGATAGAGATAGATAATAGAGACAGACAGATGATAGATAGATAGATAGATAGATAGATAGAGACAGATAGAGATAGATAATAGACAGACAGATGATAGATAGATAGATAGATAGATAGATAGATGATAGAGAGAGAGAGAGAGAGAGAGAGATAGATAGATAGATAGATAGATAGATAGATAGATAGATAGATAGATAGAGAGATAATAGGTGTGATAGATAGGCAAACAGATAGATAGATAGATAGATAGATAGATAGACAGACAGACAGACAGACAGACAGATAATAGATACTGTAGATAGAAAAGAGAGAGAACGAGAGTTAAGAAAGTGAAAACTTACATTTAAAATAAAACTGGCTAGTTCTCCAAATAATTTATTTATAAGGATATTGTGGTAAAGTTACAATTCTGCAATTCTACTTTCAGCACTCACCCTTTCTCTAATGCAGCAGCAAATTCCAGTTCATAAAATTTCTTCAAATGTTTCAGGAGAGAGAAAGACAGAGATAGGTTTTTATCCACTGCTGCTTGGCTGTGAGACATATTTAATTGAATTCATTATGCATTTTTGTGACTCTCAATAGCAAATCATGAAATATCATTCTCCCTTGCATATTCAAGTGAAATTGGGCATTGCAAAACCTTACCTTGTTTGCATCACTGGAAACAAAAACAAAACAAAACAATTTCCTGCCATAGTTTTTGAACTCTGAAGGGTTTTACACTTTGCAAATGTTCAAACAGCTGTTTCAATAAAATCTCTATATTCCAGTGAAATGCCACCTGAAAATATTTATCCACAGCATGTTCATTTTCAAAATAAGAACAGTTGACTACATGAAGGGTTTTTTTTTCGTGTGTGTATGTGTGAAATGCTTGATAGATTCTGATCCAATTTATCTTAGCAGTTTATCAATTTTTTCTTACTGCATTCTCTTTTCTATTTTAATTGTTATTGTTATTGTTGTTATTATTCATATAAATAGGCACCAATTTTTTGCTCTTTATTATTATTATTTTCCTGAGTATCAAATGGTTATGCAGCCATTGTTATTGGTAACTTCTGTTAATTAAATTATTATTTTTTAAAGTGCCATTTCCTTAATCAAAATTCACCTTTCAAGCACGTGTGCCACACAATTTTAGCACACAATGTTCAGGACCCACCTTTTTTTTCTTCCAGGTAGGTGTGTGTGTGTGTGTGTGTGTGTGTGTGTGTGTGTGTGTGGATTGAATTGGATTCTAGTCTTGCAATTTTTGGTTGTCTGCTTTTAGTATTTTTATCCCCCAAAGCGAACTTTTCACAATAGATTGTGAAATCTATTCAGGAGAACACACAGTTTAAGGGGGAATAATTTTATATCTCTTGATCTGTTTACAATGGAAAAAAGGAATGAAATGGAACACATACTATGGGGTCCTTGATGCTCTCTGAGCTTGGTTGTTTTTCTGCAGAGAGCATCATCAAGTGCTAAAACGTCATGGGGTTTCCTTTTGGTTTATATCTAAGAGGCTTGCCCTGTCAGTTTTAGTGGGAATGTTCAACATTAGCAACAGTAATAGCACTAAGACTTATATACCACTTCAGAATACTTTACAGCCCTCTCTAAGTGGTTTACAGAATCAGCATTTTGCCCTCAACAATCTAGGCCGGTCTATCTCTCTATCTCTCTATCTCCATCACCATCACCATCACTATCTATCTATCTATCTATCTATCTATCTATCTATCTATCTATCTATCTATCTCTATCTGTCTATCTGTCTATCTGTCTCTCTGTCTCTGTCTGTCTGTCTGCCTGCCTGCCTGTGTGTCTGTCTGTCTGTCTGTCTCTCTCTATCTATCACCTATCTACTATATCAGTGGTGGCGAACCTATGGCACGGGTGCCAGAGGCGGCACTCAGAGCCCTCTCTGTGGGCACATGCGCCGTCACCCCAGTCCTAGGCCTTCAGCTGGGTTTTATAAAACCTTTTCACTTTAGGCCTCCACTGCCGTGTGCAAAAAAAAGAAAAGTTTTAATCAGTCAATTTCCACTTCTCGCGGGAAAAAAAAAGATCTTGCAAAGTTGGAATTGATTGATTGAACTTTTTAGTCCCACCCGGTCTGCCATTACCACGCAGCCACGCCCACCCAATGGGCCACACCCACCCAATGGGCCACACCCACCTGGCACCCAACAATGCATAAGTGGGTTTTGGGTTGCAGTTTGGGCACTCAGTCTCTAAAATGTTCACCATCACTGTACTATATCATCTATCTATCTATCTATCTATCTATCTATCTATCTATCTATCTATCTATCTATCTATCTATCTATCTATCATCTATCTATCTATCTATCTATCTATCATCTATCATCTATCTATCTATCTATCTATCTATCTATCTATCTATCTATCTATCTATCTATCTATCATCATCATCTATCATCTTCTTTCCTGAGCTATTTAACAAGGTTTGGTGTAAACTGACTAAAACATTTAACAGGAAAGAAACTTCCTAAGACAGAATTATATTCATTTTTGCAGTATACATTCCCCCCCCCTTAGAAGATGCTGAAGTCAGCATCTGTTTTACATTTGTGCAATTGTGTAGGATCACCAAATGCATGTCATCCTGAACACAAGTGGGATGAAATCACTTCAGGCCACATTAAGCTGCTTAATAGCCTAGAAGTATGTTAACACAGTGAAAAGCCCTTTTCTTAGGAGAAAACTTTTTAACACAGAGAGCCTAAGCGTAATGCGAATGTTTAAAATGTTGTAATTGGGCCTTCTCTGAGGTGAAGGCCAGTTGTAACAACCCACTCGATAGGCCCGTAGACAATTTGAAACGGCTGTAGGTACTCATTTATAATAGGGTTTTTTGACCTCGTTTCCTTTCCTGTTCCGGGGAATCGTTCTTAAAAGGAGCTTCAAACAAAATGGCAAAGGTTCTAGAGGTTTTAAAAGATGAGGCTGAAGTAAAGCAGACATTTCAAACAAAGGTGGCCTTCCGGAGTTCTTTCCAGCCATTTTAAAACAGAATTTCATTTGTCTGAAGTGGGAATAAATTCTATTTCTCCAGCTTCGATCTAAAAGGGAAATCTAAGCCCCCGCACAAGCATCCCCTCAGCATCCATCGGCCTATGGAGTGTTTCAGATTTGATTTATTTATTTAGAGAATTGATATGGCCACTGCCTTTCAGTAACTCTGGGTAGCTTACAAAAAATAAAAACCCAATATAGAAACAGTAAAAGTAACCCCCCCTCCCCACCCCAGGTAACAACAATCAATTAAACAAGCCACCTTGATGGGCTCCATACCACTCTGGTTTCCCAGAGTGTGAAACCTATATATATCTATATATATATTCTGAGGTTTTCGCGGGTATTTGTATGTAGGTCTTCGGTTATTTGGGTTTTCTCCCATGTAAAATTGGAAGTGTCTTGGCGATGTTTCGACGAAGTGATTCACACTCACTAAAACCACACAGGATGTCACCACCACAAATCCACGCAAAAAGCAAACCCAAAGCTACACCAATGATGAGGCATGACCACAAACCAGAAGCCAGACCACAGCTGCATCATTAGCCTCTTTAAACCCCTCCAATCCATACACGAAGCAAACTGACACCCTCCATGAAGATGAGGCACGACCACAAACGCGAAGCCAAAAAATAGCAAGGCAGCCCCCCATCTTAAATCCCCCTGCAACTCAGACTAACCTGAGCACAACTAAGCCCCCACCCAAACAGAACACTCCCCCATCCAATCACAGCACAGCCAACCCCCCCATCCAATCACAGCACAGCCAACCCCCCCCCATCCAATCACAGCACAGCCAAGCTCCTAACCAATCAGAACACATCTCCATTCAATCAGAACACAGCCAAGCTCTCATCCAATCAGTTCATACCCCCACTGGCAGTTAAAAGGAAGAAACAGCTACGATCACACATTGCTCCTAAAAGCACAAAGCTGAAAACACCACCCTGAAGATGACGAATGAGACTTCGTCGAAACGTCGCCAAGACACTTCCAATTTGACGCAGGAGAAAACCCAAATAACCAAAGACCTACATATATACATAAAACATTTCTTCTTCTTCCAAAGCTACATAAAATGCAATAAAAGTATTTTGCATGGCCTAGTGAAAATTCTCGAAGTTAATTTGCATGAAGCTTTTTTTATGTTTCCAGAAAAACGTTGGCAGGGTTTACGGTTGTTCTTGTGAATAACGTCCATGAATTTTTAATTGAAATGGCTTTTGGATGTCATGTTTAGTATCTGAAGAAATAACTGAACATACAAATGCAAATTGAATTGAATTGAATTCATTAGTGCTACAAGTGTATGGTTCCTGGGGGCCGTTTGTTTTATGTACAACTCCTGAACAGAGAAGAGCAACTAAGATGATCAAAGGCCTGGCGAGTAAAACATATGAAGAAGGGCTGCAGGACTTGGGTTTGGCCAGTCTAAAGAAAAGAAGAAATAGGGGTGACATGAAAGCAGTATTCCAGTATTTGAAGGGCTGCCACAAACAAGAGGGGGTCAACTTATTCTTCAAAGCACCAGAAGGCAGGACAAGAAACAATGGTTGGAAACTAATCAAAGAGAGAAGCAACCTGGAATTAAGGAGAAGCTTCCTAACAGTGAGGGCAATTAAGCAGTGGAACAGCTGGCCACCAGAAATTGTGGGTACTCCATCACTGGAGGTTTTAAAGAAGGGGCTAGACAGTCACTTGTCTGACATAGGTTCAAGCATAGATTCTCCTGTTTGAGCAGGCGGCTGGACTAGAAGACCTCCAGTTATATTCTATCTACAGAGCCTGGAGAAAAAAAAATTCTGATTTATTTCACCATTCACACTGGAATAAAACAATTCCTTCACATTCATCCCAATGGAAGAAAAGGCAAAAAAAAAAAAAGTCCCAAGGCTGTTGAAGTGGGACCAGAAAAACGTGTTCATTTCTTCAGAGTTTCAGAAGACATCAAAACGTTGCATTCATTGACAGTTCTGCTTTTCACATTCTCAACCAGATGGGCAGTCTCAGCCCAGGTTTAGATTCATCTACAAACATTTAAGAAACCTATTCCTTATTTGTGCGTTTTTTTAAAAAAAATAAATGTGTTTTTTTTTCCCTGTTGAACCCTTTTACAAGATTTCATCTGCCTGCTTTTATATTGACTGAATATTAATCAGATATGTCTACGTGTATGGGGTGTTTGTTTGTTTGTTTTGCCTAAGATAATTTTTTTACTGTTTTGTTAATTCAATTTTCATCGATATTTGACATATTTCACAGCTGAAACACAGATCAGCATTTACTGTGCGATAGTGCTGATAACCAATGAGTTGATTAAATTGCGTTGTTTTTCAGATTTGTTAACTTCCTCTAATTCTTTTATCAGCTGATGAAAGGAAAAGACTTCTATATTATTTTAAATTAATACCTGAGCTAGAGAAAATTTTGCAGCTTTTTTTCTCAGCATAATTCGAAGAAAAATGACAACAGTTCACAATATACAGTATACCATGTTTCCTTTTGTTGTATTTTTTTTTTTTTTTTTGAAAATGTAGAACAATTGACAGACTCTGCCTTATGCACAGAGCATAATTAATCTTCAATGAGTTCAATCTTATTTCCTGCTGAATAAAGGAAATTCAGACTGGACCAGTTCGTGAATTGTCAAGTGAAGCCGATAAAAAAAACATCCTTAAGGATGCTTAAATCATGTCTCTTGGTTAAATTTCGCTGCTGGAGACTTGATGGTGTTTTTTCAAGAGGCAATTGGACTTCTTTGTTTTTCTTTGGAGATATTTTGCTTCTCTCTTATTTATTCATAAACGCTTCCATTCCACACCATCCAGTCAGAGCTGAAGAAGCTTCTTGGATGAGAAGTGAAATGTCTTCAAAGAAAAACAAGAAAGTCCAGATGCCTCCTGAAAAAGCACCTTTAGGACAACCGTGACCTGGATGATTGAGAATCTCCATTGACCTTCACGATGGCACTTAGGTTAGTTTTCTTAGTAATAATATGGAAGTTGTTTATCATTGCCAGGAACTATTCCCAGGTTCTTATTTAGTTTAGCCCTGCTATTTCTGGAGGTGATTCACCCAAGCACTAGCCACATCTAAACCCATTTGGATTTTGGGGATCAGTCAAGATTGTCTAGGTGGAAATGTTTATGGGCTTTCCATATTCTCTTTAATGAAAAGAAAGACTAGGGGTGTTATGATAGCATGTTCTAATATCTGAGGGGCTGCCACAAAGAAGAGGGGGTCAACCTATTCTCCAAAGCACCTGGAGGCAGGACAAGAAGCAATGGAGGAAACTAACCAAGGAGAGAAGCAACCTAGAACCTAGAACAGGGATAGGCAACCTTGGCTCTTTTATGACTCGTGAACAACTCCCAGAATTCCTTCCTTCCTTCCTTCCTTCCTTCCTTCCTTCCTTCCTTCCTTCCTTCCTTCCTTCCTTCTTGCCTGTCTTTCTCTCTCCCTTCCTTCCTTCCTTCCTTCCTTCCTTCCTTCCTTCCTTCCTTCCTTCCTTCCTTCCTTCTTCCCTCCCTCCCTCCCTCCCTCCCTTTCCACTGTGAGGATATCAGGCTCCAAAATCTAAGAAAGACACATTGAGTTATTTCAGTGCAGTTTTCACTATTGTTCTTCATCCTATAAATAGATTCTATAGACAGAAACTAAAGCAAACTACTGGCATCAACCAACATATAGTCTGAGAACTCCTAGGAAGAAGCTGTCTTGATTGTCTGTCTCCCAACCAAACAGTCTAGCTTTGTGCTCTCTCTCTCTCTCTCTCTCTCTCTCTCTCTCTCTCTCTCTCTCTCTCCTGGAATACAGTTCCTCCTTCTTGGGAATCCAGACTACATCCCACCACAGTTTTCAGTGAAGGGATGGATTACATTATTGCATTTAAAAAAACAAAAACAAAACTTGTACTGGAACTATAGAGGCCCTAGTGAATGGAAGCCCTTTATAAACACTTTGAATGAAATGAAATATTTGGAAAGAAAAAGGCAGAAGCGAGATGACAGGTTGATATTGAAGCTGCTTATTGAAGAAACACAATGTGCAGAAAGAATTTATTCCAGAAAGCCTGGGTTCATCTCACAGAGTAGCTAATGTCACAAGTCAGGAATTTTCCTCCCACTTTTTCTGAATAATGGAAATTTCATAAATCTCTGGGACTTTTTTCTCCCCTCAAAAGCCTTTACCATAGTGTGTGAAACATTCCCCTATTCCTTCAATCATTGTTTATGTCCTCTCTTTGAACAGTAATCTGTTCAACATTCTTTCTTGTTTTGCTTCTTTATTGATTTTAATCTTTAGAACAAGAGAGAGAGAGAGAGAGAGAGAGAGAGAGAGAGAGAGAGAGAGAGAGAGAGAGAGAGAGAGAGAGAGAGAGAGAGAAGATACTGAATGTACTATATTACCTCATGAAATGTCATGGTTATGGGTTTAATAGGGTGACATTTGCCCTCCATTAAAACCATTGTCTGATGTAATTTCCTTTACCTCAGACTAGCAAAGAGATCATTCTCTGAGATATTTTAGTCTCCAGAGAATCCTTTTTTTTCATTGCTTAAGAGTACAATTTCTCCACCTTCCTGAATCTTAGCCCCCTGGTATAGAATATACCTAAAATATGTGGTGCTCCAAACATTAAAAGGACAGAACCAAGAAAATTGAGAATACAGCTATATTCCCCATATGTGTAGAAAACTGGCCAAGAAAAAAGACATCCCAAGTTTTTTTTTTTTTTTTTTTTTTTTGTAGAATTTAAGGCCAAGTACTTAAAAATATTAGTAGTATCTGCTCATAGATTTTCCAACCATGCTCTTTTGGGATCTTTTTCACAAGCCTTGGATACTTTTGCATGTCAAAGAAAGGGAAATTGTTTTTTATTCACTGTTTACAAATGTATATGTAATGAGGGAGGACATGTGATTTTAAAAGAAATTAAATAGCTGTCAGCTATAGAAAACTAGAATGTTTGATCTGATCAGTGGCATATAATGTGGTTTGATAAGCAAGGATTTCAAAATCTAACGCCTTCAAGACAAGACTTTATAAATAAAAAATAACTGGCAAATTTGAAATGGTGCATAATTACTCAGGCAACAAGTACCCAGCCAAGATGCATTGATTTTTTTTTTTTTTAAAAAAAGAGGATGACTAAATTAAACAGCTTAAATCCATAATGACATAAGTACAGGCTAAAAAAGTAATTAAAATCAGCACAACTTCAAATACTTCAAATACTTCAAATTCTTTAATGCATCCATAATAATATTCAATGTTGTCATTTCTATCTTCTGTCTACTGATTCCTGAATCCAAAGTTATCCAACTTAACTTTCTGAGCATCAGTCACTTTGTATATTTAAAGGAAACAAACAAACAAAAAGGTAATAGATTAATAATTTTTGGAAATCTATGTTGGAGAGAGACTGGCAGAACCAGGGGGAGTCAAATAGGGAATTAGTCTGAAATTCCTACATGGACATAAAGGGCAAGATCCAAGCCCCCTTGAATGCCATTGAACCTTATCTAGTTTACCCAGGTACAAACCACCAGTCTAAGAAGTTTCTTTTGTATAGTCTTAAGCAATAATTGTTCACATGTGAACCTAGTTGTTTGTGTTTGACAGTCTGCCATAGGTGCTAATATATTTTTGTCTTGCTAATAGACAGTATAAAGTTACTTTAGATCTTATATATTTAGAAAAAAATAAGTTACACTAATATGAACCTATTTCTAGAATTCAAATTCTGCAATATTCTGGAAATAGGTTCATATTAGTATAAGATATTTGTTTGTTTATTTATGATATTTAAAAGAGCTGTGATGGTGCAGTGGTTAGAATGCAGTATTGCAGGCTAATTCTGCCGACTGCCAGCAGTTCGATTTTCACTGGCTCAAGGTTGACTCAGCCTTCCATCCTTCCAAGGTCACTAAAATGGGGACCTTGGCATATTGTTGGGGGCAATATGCTGACTCTGTAAACCACTTAGAGGGGCTGTAAAGCACTCTGAAACAATATTATAAGTGCTATTGCTATTGTTAGTGAGTCAATATTATTGGTAATCATACAGTTAGAACGGACCAAGGATAATTATGATTATTATTTTTGGATAAAAATCAATTAAAAAAGTATTACAATCATTTTACTGCCATTAATATTTTTAATGCAGAACCTATGCTTAATTTATATATTACTGTCATTAAACCAATGGACTTAAGGGGAGAAAGCTCTTTAACACTGCTAATAGTAAGGGGAAAAATCATACTTGTGTGGTTTTGTGCATAATATATTCATTCCACAGTAAAATTATGTTATTGTATAATTGCACAGAAAACAATCCTTCCTTCCTTCCTTCCTTCCTTCTTTCCTTCCTTCCTTCCTTCCTTCCTTCCTTCCTTCCTTCCTTCCTTCCTTCCTTCCTTCCTTCCTTCTTTTCTTCTTGCATCTAAGTGTTCCCTTTAAGCTGACTTTTTAAATGTAAAGTTGCAGCTTGAAAACCAACTGTAATCTTAATGTTCATTTCATGTTAAAAAGTCATGACAATTTTATAGCTAAGAACCTGAACTGATTTTTTCCCTTGTATAATAATAACAACAACAACAACAACAACAACAACAACAACGGCAAAGGCAAACAAGGGTAGTACCAATAGTAATAGGGTGCAATCCCAAAACAACTGGAGCAATCCCAAAACAACAGACAAGCACTTGCAACATAACAGACTTAACAATTATCAATAAGAAAGACAAAAAAGTCTGGATAGTGGATGTGGCAGTGCCTGGAGATAGCAGAATAGAAGAGAAAGAACTGGAGAAGATAACAAAATACAAAGACCTACAAATAGAAATAGAAAGACTGTGGCAAAAGCAAGCAAGGGTAGTACCAATAGTCATAGGCTCCTTGGGTGCAATCCCAAAACAACTGGAGCACCACTTGAACACCATTGGCATTGACAAATTCGCTATTAGTCAATTGCAAAAGGCGGCCTTACTAGGAACTGCTTCCATCCTGCAACGATATCTGTAATACCATCAGACATCCACATCTGCCTATCCCAGTTCCTGGGTAAGGACTCAATAGGTAGACAAAATGCCAAATCCAGTCTGAACATCTGGCTGACTGTGCAATGATCCATAACAACAACAACAACAATAATAACAACAACAACAATATTAACAATAACAACAACAATAATAACAATAATAATCTCTCACTCTTATCTATCTATTTATCATCTATCTATCTATCTATCTATCTATCTATCATCTCTCTCTCTCTTTCTCACACACACACACACACACACACACATATGTGTATCATCTATCTATCTATCTGTATCTTTTACTATGATATTGATGGGTCAGACTTTTGTATAATGACACTAAATATAAAGGGATTGCACATGTTTTGCTCAACGTCTGTACAGTGAAATTCTGTCTCATATTATTTAAACAGGCATGTTACACCTACCAAAGACTTAAGAGCCGAGAGAAGGAAATAAGGAATTTATATCAGGGAAATGAGCACAAAAATATGCTGACAATTGTTATTCAAAGAAGGCATTAGTCAATCATGCAGGGCGTTTGTCGGAGCAGGATGAGATATCAGCAGAGAAAGAGAGAGAGAGAGGGGGGGGGAGGGAGAGAGAGAGGGAGGGAGGGAGGGAGGGAGAGAAAGAGAGAGGGAGGGAGGGAGAGAGAGGGAGGGAGGGAGAGAGATAGAGAAGGAGGGAGGGAGGGAGGGAGGGAGAGAGAGAGAGAGAGAGAGAGAGAGAGAGAGAGAGCTTGGTTTTTCGTATAAGTCTTTAATAAGAGGCAAAATGTGATGACTTGACCACAGTGTGGGAAGGAAACCAAGGATAGTTTACATCATGAGAGATGAAAAACTAACTAGGTCAGTAGTTTCTAAATATTCTGCAACTAGCAAAATCCTGCCTATTGTTATTATTCAGAAGCCCCAAGGATTCCAGTACACTGATATAGAATATGTGGCCAGTTTATGTGAAAATAGCTTATTACTGCCCAATGGAAGTGAAAAGGTCTAAAAATTAACTCCTTCAGAGCTGTACACTATACAGTCAATTTTCCCAGAACATAGAATAATTGAGTTGGAAGGGACCTTGAAGGTCTTCTAGTTCAACCCTCTGCTTGAGCAGGAGACCATATACCCTTTCAGACAAATGGCTGTCCAATCTTTTTTTGGAAGCCTCCAGTGATGGAGCACCCACAAATTCTGAAGGTAAGCCATTCTATTGGTTGATTGCTCTCACTACATTTTTCCTTCATTCTAGATAGTTTCTCTCGTTGATTAGTTTCCATCCATTGTTTCTCATCTTGACATTTGGTGCTTTGGAAAATAATTTGATCTCCTCATCTTTCTAGGTCCTAGGAGCTCCTCCAATATGGGAACCCTGCTATTATGTCACTGGATTAGTTATTAATGATTACCCGATTAATGATTTGTTGTTGTTGTTAGTTGCAAAGTCGTGTCCGACCCATCACGACCCCATGGACAGCGTTCCTCCAGGCCTTCCTTTTTTTTGTATTATATTTTTTATTAATTTTTTTACAAACATAAGTCACTCAATAATTGGTAAACAGTGTGATGTCTGGGTTACATTTGTAAAAACACTCCTTAACAATTGATTTCTGTAGTCTATATATTCCATATATTAATTTTAGTTGATTTCCTCTTTCCCCGAAACATCCTTTTTTGCAAACATTGAGTTGATACAATTCTTATTGTTTTAATAAATGACAATTTAGTATATATTTTTTCTAATATTCCTAAAAATAATCATCATATTAGTACATTTCTTTTCTTTTCAGTCATTTGAATTGCCTTATCATTGATCCTGTTACAATCCTTATTTTAGTTTATTTCCCCCCTCCAAATTCTAAATATTCTTACTGGTAAAGGTTTTCTCAGCGATTAATTACATTTACATTGACAGACTTAATTCTATTTTTTCCATATAAACTATCTCACTTTTTTACGTTTCTTAAGTAATGGATAAAAGAGTAAAAAGAAAGGGGAAAAGAAGAAGAATGAAAAAGAAATAAAAAAAGGAAGAGAAGAAAGCAGGAGTAAGGGAACATAAGAAATAACATAGTACTTAGAATATATATCCCTCCTAGATTAATGTATTTATTTTCTCAAATTTCTTATCCTCCAGGCCTTCCTGTCCTCTACCATCTTCTGGAGTCCATATGCCGAGGTCAGTGTTGTTGTTGTTAGTTGTGAAATCATGTCCGACCCATTGTGACCCCATGAACCACGTTCCTCCAGGCCTTCTTGTCCTCTACCATCTTCTGGAGTCCATTTAAGCTCACGCCTACTGCTTCAGTGACTCCATCCAGCCACCTCATTCTCGGTCATCCCCTTCTTCTCTTGTCCTCCATCTTTCCCAGCATCAGGCTCTTCTCCAGTGAGTCCTTCCTTCTCATTAGGTGGCCAAAGTATTGAGTTTCAACTTCAGGATCTGGCCTTCTAAAGAGCAGTCAGGGTTGATCTCCTCTAGGACTGACCGGTTTGATCACCTTGCAGTCCAGGGAACTCACAGGAGTCTTCTCCAGCACCATAGTTCAAAGGCCTCCATTCTTTGGCACTCAGCCTTTCTTATGGTCCAACTTTCACAGCCATACATTGCAACTCTCCCTTTCCCCTCAGCATGGCTGGCTCAGGAATTCTGGGAGTTGAAGTCCACGAGTCATAAAAGAGCCAAGGTTGCCTATGCCTGCTTTAGACTTTCTCAGAGTTGCCTGCAGCGTGTAGTAAAAAAGAAAGAAAAGAAACAAAGTCAAAATGATGGCCACAGTGGTATAATCAAAAATCCTTCCTGTGTTTTTAGGCCTGTCACATTTGTAATACAGATTAAAAACCAGGCAGAGCTTTGGTGTCACCATCTTTTTAAACCTGACCCTCAACCTCTTTGTATTTAAATGGGATGCCACCATAAAAACCTTGTGCTGTGGGCAAGACAAAAAGAAATATCTGGAAGGAAGCAATGTTAAATTCCTCCATGATGTTGCCAAGGAAACTACAGGAGGAGAGAGAGAGAGAGAAAGAGAGAGAGAGGGAGGGAGAGAGAGAGAGAGAGAGAGAGAGATGATCAGCAATGCTCAACATTACTCAGAGGAGGTTTTATTATTGTACAGAATCCAGCTGAGATCTGAATTTTTATGGAACTTTCATTGTGGATTCAGGATATGCAAACTTACAAATGAAGATATCAGCAGCGGATGTCAAAGGGACGAGAACAATGCTTCCCTTCCTTCTGCCAATCCTAATTATGACTAGTTTTCAACTTTCGTACTTTGTTATATGGTTTCTACTGTCTTTGCTTCCTGAGCCCTGATGTTCTCAAGAAACCACCTCAATGTGCAACTAGGAGATGTTATGTTAGGCGAGGAAATCAGAGATCTTTCTGAATTATTAAAAAAAAAAAGAAAAAGAAGGCCTCAAAGTAGAACACAGCATGGTTGTCTCGGGGACTAAGGAAATTGGAAATTGTGATAGACAGAGTTAGTATGGTTACCAAGGGAACTTTTGAGCACAGAAGATTTTATGTCATTTATTTAGCATAACCCCAGTTTCAAATATAATATTTGCTGCCACCGAATCATCAGAAGAAATTTGTTGCTTTATTATGCCATTTGGGCTATTACAATGCACATTTTTTTTATACTCAAAGTGTCTCCATTTTATTGAGGTCTTAATCATTTGTTATTTATTTTACTACGGTTCATCTGCTTTCCCTTTCTTTCTCATATTTGTTATTATTTTCCCCCTCTTGGTTAGTGCCATTTTAATTTTCAGAATAGTCAAGATATCTATCTATCTATCTATCTATCTATCTATCTATCTATCTATCTATCTATCTATCATCTGTCTGTCTGTCTATCTATCTATCTATCTATCTATCATCTGTCTATCTATCTATCTATCTATCATCTGTCTGTCTGTCTATCTATCTATCTATCTATCTATCTATCTATCTATCATCTGTCTATCTATCTATCATCTGTTATCTATCTATCTATCTATCTATCTATCTATCTATCTATCTATCTATCTATCTAGATATAGAGAGATAGAGAGATAGAGGTAGAGATAGAGATAGATAGATAGATAGATAGATAGATAGATAGATAGATAGATAGAGATAGAGATATAGTACACTTTTTTACTTGGTTCTGAAATGCATTTGGCCACCCTGATTTCTTAAGATAGAACAGAATAGAATAGAAGAGCAGAGTTGGAAGGGACATTGGAGGTCCTCTAGTCCAACCCCCTGCTCAAGCAGGAGACATTATACCACGCCAGACAACTGGCTATCCAATCTCTTCTTAAAAACCTCCAGTGATGGAGCACCCACCACGTCTAAAAGCAAGCTGTTCCACTGGTTAATTGTTCTCGCTGACCAGAAATTTCTCCTTAATTTTAGATTGGCAGGGGTCCCCCTCAGCCCACTATCAGGCCTTGAGCCCTTTGGAACCAAGCCACGGAAATAGCGGGTGAGAACACATCCGTCCTTGCATGAGGAGCGGGCAAGCACGGAGGTATGTGCTCCATTCGTGTGAGCAGCAGGCAAGTGCTTGCCCACCACTCTTGCATAACCATCGCTTCTCCCACCACCTCAAGCCGGGTCATAAAGCTGCAAAATTTTGGGAACTCTGTTAGGTTGGACTCATTTCTTGATAAGCTTCCATCTGTTACTTCTTGTTTTGAAAGGGGCTAGCAATGGAAGGTGCCACATTTCAATGCCATGTTTCATGGAGACCCTTACCTTCTTCCAAGTGAACAAGGAAGTACCACTGATGCTAAGGAAGCACCCTGGACAGTTTGAACTAGTAACCAGCGGGAAGATAAATGGATTGCTCATTTATCACTCAATTCACTCAGACCAGTGGTGGGATTCAGCTAGTTCGCACCAGTTCGGCAGAACCAGTAGCTAATTTTTTGTTACCCAGGCCCAGAATGGACTTCTGGTGTCAACACTGCAAATATTGTATATTCTTGCTTTTGACAATATGCAGAACTGTCTGGTATTTATGGGGTTAATACAGAGCAGAAGGGGGGTGGGGGTAGGGAAAGAAAGAGGAAGGAAACATTTGACCTTCACACTAATTGGATAATGTGATATATGATGGCTAATTTAGGGAGAGTACATGCTGATAATTTAACTGCTCAGAGGAAGAGAATTTAGATTTATTTATTTTATTTATTTATTTATGAGACTTATATACCACTTTAAGTGCAAGCACTCTCTAAGCTGTGTACACTAGTAAGCAATGTATATATATATATATTTACATTGCCCCAACAATCTGGGTCCTCATTTTACCTACCCCGGAAGGATGGAAGGCTGAGTCAACCTTGAGCCGGTGAGATTTGAACCGCTGACCTGCTGAACACAGTCAGCTAAAGTGGCCTCTAACTGCTGCGCCACCTCGTCTCTTAGCATCCCTCTGTTATGCCTGTGCCGACATTTTTCAACAATAAAAGACTTTTAGGAAAATAAATGCCTGGAAGTTCTTTGAAGTGTTTCATTAGCCGGAACCTTAACATCCGGAAGCGGCATCCACACAGAGAACCGGTTGTTCACCTATTTGAATCCCACCATTGGAGATGAGTTGTACAAGTTGTAGTCAACTTGTGGTCCTGTGTTCTAGTGTGCTCACTGAACTTATAGACTGGTTTCTTCTAAAATCTACCTTATTCATCTGTTTTCTTAGGATCTTTCCTCTATCCTTCAGTCTTCGCCATAGGGGATTTAATGGGAACATTTAGGATTACCAATATTTTTAATAGTACCTAAAATGGTTCAAATGATAAATATGCCCAAACTGTACTGTTTGACTGTATAAGGAACAGAAACTCATCTCCTTAATTTCTTCTCCACGTTGAATGTTAAACTATTAGATGCTCTACATGGAGAATGAATTTCCATCTAGCCAGACCAACTACATGAAAATTGCATACTTAAATGCATGCCTGTTGAATTTTTTTTTTTTGCATAACAATGCTATAAAGTTTATTTAGCTTACAAAATAACCTTTAAATACATTTTGATGTGCTTTTCGTGAGCCGAGGAGTGCACAAGAACATTTGAGAAAGGTCAGTGTTAGCAGATAACTAAATTTCTACCTGCACAATCTTATAAAAGATTGTTTAAACTCACGCTGCATTTTTATTTCAAACTGATCGTGTGCTCTGCAGGTTGCAAGACTATCAAATAAAACTGAACAGGCTTTACACAAAAGAAGAATCGAAAAAAGTATTAATTTCAGCCAATCTGACTCCTCTCACATTGTGAATTGAAAGTCACTTGCTAATGAATTCTCAAAGTTTCTTATTTATCAGAAATGGCAAAAATTTCAGCTTATCTGAAAGACCATTGACAAGAGAAAGATATTTTGGTGTGGAAAAGATGGGTAAATTTTGTACAGAATAAATATGGGATTAGGAAGTATTATTTAGCTTTTGAATAATTTATAGTTTAAACTGGGTATGGTTGATTTAGTTTCTGTGTATTGAAGTTAAAGTACTTTAATTTTGGGGGGGATGTATGTATAGTGGATTGATGTTCATTTAATTTGTATGTTTGTTTTTTTCTGTTTCTTTAACCCTGTATTCAGCTCTGGGAAGGAGGGGGGAGGGTTATGGGGTGGGAGGGGGGGTATTTTATTGTAAAAGGTTTATAAAAATTTTCAATTAAAAAAAAAAGTCACTTGCTAATGAAAGAAATGTGTGTTTGATTATTCCGATATAACTAGATATTAATCCAATAATGTAGAATGATTTACAATAACTAATTTTAATAGTTACATATTAAAAATGTGCAAGGAATAGTATTTTTGAATCCTCTGGACTGTTACCTATTGATTTATGCTTCAGGTATTCCATTCATCCCTTCCCTGTTTCCGTAATCTAAGAGAGAAAAAATTATTTTGGCATTGCATCATTTCCAGCAGGTAATATTTCTATACTATTTATTGATAAGATAACAGCAGAAATTTGAAATCTTGCAGATGGACTACAATTATTAAAAGTACACCAGATGTAGTGGCTATGTATAGCTTTGATCCCCAGGCCGACCTGAGGCTTTGCTGGTTAAAGAACTGGCTTAAATAAATTGATGGGTGCAAAGTGCTAGGCCAGCTTTTAGACTGATACAGTATCCCAAGGGGAGAAATAGATACCGTATTTGCCGGTGTATAAGGCAACTCGGCATATAAGACGACCCCTGACTTTGGCGTCAATTTCCATGCCTAGAAACTACCGTAATTTCCGGTGTATAAGACGACTCCCGACCTTGGCGCCGATTTCCGCGCTTTAGAAAGTCGTTTTATATGCCGGAAAATACGGTTACAGTCAAACGGTTCCTATTACTGCTATGTTTAGACAAAACCAAGAGCAAGTTCAAGCTGAGAATTTTCAACCTCTATGTGCAAAGGAATAGATGTCACACCTCACAGCTCTGCTACAGTGAGCTCAAGTATCTACTTTCATCATTGCTAAATATTTTTATGATGGACTTATATCCTTCTGCAAAAGGGCAGACAGAGTAGCACCCTCAATTGCTCTGTCTTGAGTGTTCATGACTGGGAATTCAGTAATACCCCCTATAGCAGGCATGTCAAACACAAGACCCGGGGGCTGGATGCGGCCCGCGAAGTGGTTTCATGTGGCCTGCGAAGCCATCCTGGAAACAGTGAGGGAACGGCCCCCTCTGCCTTGGCCCTTGTCCAGGCCAGCTGGGAACCAATACACACTTTTGTGGTGGCCATCTATGCTGAAACACATTCAGTCTTAGCTCCATAAGCCCCCCCCCATGGCCTGAGAGGAACAGTGAGGCTCCTCCAGTGGACCGTGCTTTGGCACTTGCCCTGGTCCCACTCCCTTCTGCCAGAGACCCTCAGATCTATCCCACTCCTGCCCAGGCCCCCACAGACACCGTTGACGCGAACAATGTACAGCTGGCCACACCCTCCCAGTAGGCCACACTCACTCTATCCATGCCCACCCAGTAGGCTGCACCCACCCTGGCCACACCCACCCGGCCCCCTGAGGGCACCTGCAATGCTGATGCGGCCCTCAATGAAACTGAGTTTGACACCCCTGCCCTATAGGTTCAGACACTAGAATTGAGATGGTCACACATATACTCTTGTTTCCTCTCTTAGTAAGTTGGAAAAAAAACAACAGTCCAGAAAGAGAGAGACATTCTCTCTGGGTGTGTCAGTTTCTGGCCATATCACAGGAAGTACAACTGTTATTTCTGTAGGGGAAGGAATGGCAGAACCTGAAAGATGGAATTAAAAGAGGAATTAGCCTAGAGGACTAAATAGGCTTGTGGCTATGTAGGGATTCTAGGCCCATCCTTCATTTAACTCCCCCTCCAGGTTCTGCCATTCCTTCTCCTATAATTTCCAAGAGCATGACATCTCTTGGGAGGTGGCAAAATTCTGAATCCCACCATTGGCTTTGGGTATCATTTTTAATGTGATGGAAGAGAAAACATACTGAATACAAGGGAGTAATCATATTGATTATATTCAATCAAGCTGATATGACTATGGAGATTCTCAGTCATCCAAGTCATAGTGCTTATCGATCTCACAAAGAAAACCATCACATTCTTTGAAGCAGAGATGCAGGATACATTTCAGATGGGAAAACCATGGTTATTCACAATGTTCACTTAATTATCCCAAAGGTGCTTTTTCACAAGGCAACTGGACTTTCCTGTTTTGATTTCCTTCTTCTTCAGCTCTAAAGAAGCTTCTTGGATGAGAAGTGAAACATCTTCAAAGAAAAACAAGAAAGTGGATGGATGGATGGATAGGTAGGTAGGTAGGTAGGTAGATAGATAGATAGAGAGATAGATAGATGATTGATAGATGGATGGATAGATAGATAGATAGATAGATAGATAGATGGATAGATGATAGATAGATGTGCTAGAATAAATAGATAGAAAGAGATAGATAGATAAATAGGTAGATAGATGATATAGATAGTGTAGAATAGAATAGAATAGAATAGAATAGAACAGAACAGAACAGAACAGAACAGAATAGAATAGAATAGAATAGATAGGTAGGTCGGTGGGTGGGTGGGTGGGTGGATGGATGGATGGATGGATGGACGGCCGGATGGACAGATGGATGGATGGATAGATAGATAGATGATTGATAGATGTGCTAGAATAGATAGAGATAGATAGATAGATAGATAGATAGATAGATAGATAGATAGATTATATATGTGTGGGGGGGGGTGGTGTGTGGGTGTACTGTGTACATGCATACATACAAATACACAATTATCTCACAATGTAAAGAGGAGTTTTAAAATTTTCCCCGTTACTTTATGCTACTGATTGCCCTGATGGACTTTATGTCAGTCTTCTCCTTTCAGGAAAGATAATGGCTGCTGAACACCCTGTTACTAAGTTTTAATTTCATTTCATTCTGGTTTATTTGCGATTTAGGATGTAAGATTGCAATTCATCCTTGGTGCATTTGTGCTGATGCTCAGCCTGCTCTGAAGCTTGGGCGCTGACGTCTTTTGTTGCACGGAAAGAAAAAAAAAATATTTAAATTGTTCACTTTTCCAAGTCGCATTTCACCCCCCAAACATTTTCTCAAAGTTATCGGAAGTTGAATCAGGCACGGATGATTAGCTGTTACAGTCCATTTCGTTGTGACATCAGGCCTGCCATACTAGTAAAATAAAGAACAATACATCATGTTGATGGCACTCCATGACTGAGAATTTTGGAATACACACCTTTTTGTTGCCGTTCTCTTCTCAAACATGGGTTGTTTCCCTTAACCTCACAATGTGGTAAAAAGGAGGAACATATCCAGAAACAAAAACTCACTAGGCCATGACAGCTTAGGAGGAAAGTTAGTTAAATCAATTAGACATAACCATTTATATATTTTTTAAGGAGGAATCTGTGCATTTTACAAAGTCATTCCTGTCGTGGAGATCTGGCCACTTATGTGCAAGGGCAGAACAATAATTTAGCTAAATGTGCACTGTACTGTATCACATTGAAGAAAAGAGATAAAAGAAAAGGAAGACACAGAGTACTATATAACATGGAACAAGTGGTATGACTGGTTGGAGACTAGAAATAATAGAGGAGAATAAATATGGAAAGGTCAAAAGTGAAAATATGTGTATTATAATGTATAATAATAATATGAATTATTTTTAGTAAGAAGTAGAATATGAAGGAAGAAAAATGTACAGTAAATAAGAAACAACGGAGCAATAAGGACAAATATTCTAAAGAAGAATAAGGGGGGAAATGTAAATAATAGAAGATTACCGTTATGTAATCGCTGTAAAAAAAGAGGGAAGAGTATATATATTGTGTGAATATGTGTTATGTTTTGCTTTGTTTTGTTTTGTTGGTTAAAAATAAAATTAAAAATTAAAAAAAAGAAGAAGCATTAACCATTATTTAAACCGAAAGGTTTTTGGTTAAACCCTGATTCCACAACACAATTTTTTTTTCTTTTCTCATTGCAAGTTGTTGTTCCTTGAAACCACTCCAAAATTCCTTTAAAAAGTTCTCCTGTGGGCTGAATGTCGATGAAGATTTTCATTCATCCAGGTAGAATTGTCTGGAAGTTGAGTCACATCAAACAGGAACTCTTTTCTTGGTACGAAAAGTTTTGATTCTTATCCAAGTAGCTTTTTCAGTTTGAGCAAGTTGGTTAGGAGGAACCTAACCTGGAGGACATATATGGGGTTCCCCTAACCAACTTGTTCAGAATTAAGAAGATACTTGGATAAATTTCGAAATGTTCCGAACCAATATTAAAAAAAGTCCAGTTGCCATGCTCAACTTACAGACAAAAGAGGCCAAAGCATCACTTGAAGGCCTTCTACAAAATGTCTAAAAGGTTAGGCAATCCTAATCTCAACAATGTTGTCCACCACTGTACTACATCTAACACTCAATGAATCCTCCAATTTCCCACAACTTTCAAGAGAATCAGAATGGAAGCTGCAACTGGTTATGTAGGCCCTTTGCTTAGTAATTGTGGCCGGCCAGTCTCTTCTTAAAAGCCTCCAGTGATGGCGCACCCACAACTTCTGAAGGCAACACATTCCACTGGCTGATTGTTCTCACCATTAGGAAATTTCTCCTTAGTTCAAGGTTGCTTCTCTCCTTGATTAGCTTCCATCCATTGCTTCTTGTCCTGCCTTCTAGTGCTCTGTAAAATAGGTTGACCCCTCTTCTTTGTGGCAGCCCCTCAGATATTGGAACATCACTATCTATCCTTTTCTGATAGAAAAAGAGAGCAAGATTGATACCAACAAAGAGCAGAGCTTGACCTAACATTTATTTATAGTTAATCATGACAACAAGCTGGAAGCTTTTCTAATTTCATTTTGTAATGATGAGTTCCATCTTTTACAAACAACCCATCAAACATGGAGAAATTCATCCCCAGAACCTCCAATGTATTAAAACTAGGGACAGATTTAATGAATAATTGCAATACAAGTGACAGGTTATAGAAGTGTCTAATCAAAACTGTTTACATTTCTCTCCGTTGCAGAGTCAATTAAATATTCAAGACGTAGGATGGTATTAGTAAGAGAAAATAATCTGGATCATTTAATTCCATCTTGAATTGAAAATAGGAAAAAAAAGAAGAAAATATGTGAGTTACAAATTAACTCATCATAGAGACAGTCAAACTACATTGTTTAAAATTTCACAGATTAAATGGGCCAAAAATACAAAAGGATAGTTCATATCTTATAATGCTTGCATGAGATGTCATCTTCTCTGGACCTGTATATGATGACCTTCCCAGTAAGTGTAGTTTATTAAATTATTACAATTCATGTCACCCTTTAGATAATATATAAGAATTTCCAAAGATTTTTTTATTTAAGGAAAGATGATTCATTCCGTATTAGGAAAGCCAACCCCAAGAAAATTCAAAGGATATAAAGAGTGCAGAGAACAACAAAGATGATTAGGGGGCTGGAGGCTATAACATATGAAGAATTGGGTTGAGATTGGGTCTATCTAGTTTAATGAAAAGAAGAACTAGGAGTGGCATGATAGCAGTGTTCCAATATTTGAGGGGCTGCCACAAAGAAGAGGAGGTCAACCTATTCTCCAAAGCACCTGAAGGAAAGACAAGAAGCAGTCGATGGAAACTAATCAAGGAGAGAAGCAACCTAGAACTAAGAAGAAATTTCCTGACAGTTAGAAAATTTAATCAGTGGAAATGTCTTGCCTTTAGAAGCTGTGGGAGCTCCAACAGTGGAGGTTTTTAAGAGATTGGACAACCATTATCTGAAGTGATATAGGCTGTCCTGCTTGAGTGGGGGGCTTGAACTAGAAGACCTGCAAGGTCCCTTCCAATTCTCTTATTCTGTTAAATAAT
Source organism: Crotalus tigris (assembly GCF_016545835.1). NCBI lineage: Eukaryota > Metazoa > Chordata > Lepidosauria > Squamata > Viperidae > Crotalus > Crotalus tigris. Next base: position 269,467 of record NW_024098027.1, on the reverse strand, counting down.
AAAGTCATAGATGCACATACAAAGCAGGAGTGCATCTGCCTCAAAGATAAATGAAAACCTTTACAAGGCACACACAGCTGTTTCAAAACCATCCATTCTCACATGGCATTTTCGTGAGTTGTGATGGTGGGAATTCATTCTCCTCTTGAATTTTGCAGGGGGTCTACAAAAGTCCAAAGTGGAGTCATTTGGTTAGCTTGCCTCGCTGACCAAAGCAGTCATTCATGGAGACGAGAACACCTTGAAACTATTTCAGGTAGCAATAGAGTCCCATGTTTCTGAACAATGCACCTGTTCAAAGCATCCTGCAGCCCTAATTTTGCTCCCAATTTATGAGACCCCACTGGAAGAAAAAAAGGCAATTTCAAATGAAAATAGATTGTTATTAAAAGAAAGAAAGAAAGAAAGAAAGAAAGAAAGAAAGAAATGAACAGCCTTTAGAAGAAAACATTCAATATTTCTTATAATATTGCAACGGCGCATCTTGTTATGCCACAATTCTTTGGAGAAATTCCTATTGAGTTCTAATAAACAGCCAAAAGGTCAGACAAAATATGACCAGCTGTCCTTAAGCCAATTTAGGATCTTACAAACCACCAAAGACAATGCAACAATGGCAAAAGTGTATTGATTTTAAGTTCCAATAAATTGCTCTTTTAATACACCTCTCAATTCCAGCACAAACTGTTTAGAGGTATCCACTGCTGATTAAATTTGCTTTCTCCCTGGGATAAACAGAGTGGTTCCATCCATTATTTAATATAGTTACACAAGCAAAATCCTGCTTCTCCTCCATCCCAGATGCATTCAAAGGCTCAGATCAATAGAGAAGAAAGTAAAGCAGGGGAAATAAAGCCAGTCATAACTGAATTACATCCAATTGAATAAGCCCTGAATTGAATCTTCTTTTTTTTCTTCCATCTTCTGATAGTAGTTTGAGAAATAATGTATTGGCCTCTCACCAGCAATTTTCAATTAGTCAACATCTGGATATCATTATAATTTATTCTTCTTCTTCTTTTTTAGAAGGGACCAGGCACATTTCTTTCTTTTTTTTTTCTCCTCAGAAATATTACTTGTGGATTCTGGTCTTCTTTAATATTCCATCACAAGGAAGAGTTTAGCTATTAATTGCTGACCCTGGCCTGTCGCCTCCTCAGATCTTGAATATTTAATTGAATCTGCAATAGAGAGAAATGTAAACTTTCACTTTCTCTCAGACATTCTGATCCAATTCCATCACTGATATACACCCTTGGAATATTTAAAGTCCACCTTTGTATGGTGGTTTTCCATCTTATACTCTTTATTTCATTATTAGGCAGTATCCTGAAGTTGAAACTCAAGTACTTTGGCCACCTAATGGGAAGGAAGGACTCACTGGAGAAGAGCCTGGTGCTGGGAAAGATTGAGGGCCATGGAAGAAGGGGACGACAGAGAATGAGGTGGCTGGAGGGAGTCACTGAAGCAGTAGGCGTGAGCTTCAATGGACTCCAGAAGATGGTAGAGGACAGGAAGGCCTGGAGGAACATTGTCCATGGGGTCACTTCACAACTAACTACTACAACAACAATATCTATATCTATACCTATATATCTATAGCAATATCTATATCTATATCACCATAAGAAAGGCTGAGCTCAAAAGAATTGAGGCCTTTGAACTATGGAGCTGGAGAAGACTCCTGCGAGTCCCCTGGACTGCAAGGTGATCAAAATGGTCAGTCCTAGAGGAGATCAACCTGACTGCTCTTTAGAAGGCCAGATCCTCAAGTACTTTGGCCACCTAATGAGAAGGAAGGACTCACTGAAGAAGAGCCTAGTGCTGGTTAAAACTGAGGGCAATAGAAGAACGGGATGACAGAGAATGAGGTGGCTGGATGGAGTCACTGAAGCAATAGGCGTGAGCTTCAATGGACTCCAGAAGATGGTAGAGGACAGGAAGGCCTGGAGGAACATTGTCCATGGGGTCGCGATGGGTCCGACATGACTTCGCAACTAACAACAAAAGTAAGCATGATGAGCAGCATCCATCAGATCTTTATTTAAAGAAGGGTAATAGATGTAATCCAGACAACTTTCAACCTACTAGGACTTTTGAAGATTATTAGTAAGCTTCATGAAAACCACGTTTAAAATAACTACAGAATCCTGCAGAATGAGAAAAAAGTAATAATTATATACTACTGAGCAGGGTTTTGTCTCAGAAAATCTACCATTGTTGTTGTTAATTGTGAAGTTGTGTCCGACCCATCGTGACCCCATGGACAATGTTCCTCCAGGCCTTCCTGTCCTCTACCATCTTCTGGAGTCCATTGAAGCTCACGCCTACTGCTTCAGTGACTCCATCCAGCCACCTCATTCTCTGTCGTCCCCTTCTTCTATTGCCCTCCATCTTTCCCAGCATTAGGCCCTTCTCCAGTGAGTCCTTCCTTCTCATTAGGTGGCCAAAGTATTTGAGTTTCAAAAAATCTACCATAGACAACGGTTAAATTATTCCTAAAGGGGAAGGAGTCTGTGTAAAGGCTGAAGTCTATGTACTGCCCGTTGATTTTAAAACTATGTTTTTTTTTCTCAATTTCCAAAAGTAAACTATGGAGAAAATTGAGAGAATCCTCACCAGATGGGTGCTTGTTTACCCCAATTAAAGTTTTTTTTTCCTTTCAAAATGTCTTCCTTATAGTTAAATAGATGGATAGAGTCTTTCATACCTTTTGCCCCCACCTTGAGTGGATTGAAACAAAGATGATCAGGAGACTAGAGGCTAAAATATATAAAGAACGGTTGCTGGAATTGCATTGTGTCTGGTTTAATGAAGAGAAGGACTAGGGATGACATGATAGCAGTGTTCCAATATCTCAGGGGTTGCCATAAAGAAGAGGGAGTCAAGCTATTCTCCAAAGCACCTGAAGGCAGGATAAGAAGCAAGGGATAGAAACTAATCAAGGAGAGAAGCAACCTAGAACTAAGGAGAAATTTCCTGACACTTTGAACAATTAATCAGTGGAAGAACTTGCCTCCAGAAGATGTGAATGCTCCAACACTGGAAGTTTTTAAGAAGAGATTGGACAGCCATTTGTCTGAAATTTTATATAGGGATTCCTGCCTGAGCAGGGGTTGGACTAGAAGATCTCCAAGGTCCCTTCCAACTCTTCTATTCTATTCTATTCTATTCTATTCTATTCTATTCTATTCTATTCTATTCTATTCTATTCTATTCTATTCTATTCTATTCTGTTCTACTCTTCTCTACTCTACTCTATTCTATTCTGGGATAGGTTCTGGCTGCACCAATCTTGATTGGTTTAATGGACTTAATTAATAATTTAACGGACTTAATTAATAATTTTAGCAACTTTCTCTGAAATATGCATGTTTTCAAAAGAGAGAGAGAGGAAGAAGAGAACACGGAAGCAGGATGGGTCTGGGAGGTGAGCTCTGACATGAAAGTACATTGCATGTTGAATGGGGGAGGGAGATAAATGGGTGGATGGAGGAGACATGGCAGGTAAGCACAGAGGAGAAACCTTTCTTTGTGAAGGAAGCAGTGACAGAATGGATGAAGGAGTGGGAGAGAAGAGGGAACATGGTAAGGTTCCTATAAATATGAGTGCATTTCTTTGATATCCCTTTGTTGTTGTTAGTTGCGAAGTCATGTCTGACCCATCGCAACCCTATGGACAACGTTCCTCCAGCCCTTCCTGTCCTCTACCATCTTCTGGCATCCATTTAAGCTCACACCTACTGCTTCAGTGACTCCATCCAGCCACCCCATTCTCTATCGTCCCCTTCTTCTATTGCCCTCAATCTTTCAGCATCAGGCTCTTCTCCAGTGAGTCCTTCCTTCTCATTAGGTGGCCAAAGTATTTGAGTTTCAACTTCAGGATCTGGCCTTCTAAAGAGCAGTCGGGGTTGATCTCCTCTAGGACTGACCGGTTTGATCGCCTTGCAGGAGTCTTCTTCAGCACCATAGTTCAAAGGCCTCAATTCTTTGGCGCTCAGCCTTTCTTATCGTCCAACTTTCACAGCCATACATTGCAACTGGGAAAACCATGGCCTCGACTATACTTACTTTTGTTGGCAGGGTGATGTCTCTGCTTTTTAGTATGCTGTCTAGATTTGCCATAGCTTTCTTCCCCAGGAGCAAGCGTCTTGATATCCCTACTGAATGTCAGTTTAAGTTTAAGGTCAGTTGAGTTTAAAAGGCATTCTGTTCTCTGAAAAGAAAACAAGGATATTCATTTGGTCAACAGGGTTATAACCCCAAAGCTAGTTTTGGTTCAGTATCCAGGAAAGGAGAAAGGCAACAAGTCAGAAAGCTGGTTTGTTGCCCAAAATACAGAGCTAGTTTCTACACTGCTCTGAGGAACTTTTCTTTGTCACTAATCTATACATAGTCAAACCACATTTTCGATGCTTGTGAATGAACTGTCGATTCAGAAGCTGTATTTGTCTTCTACAGTAAGTGTGGAAGGACTTTTCACTCACACTGCATATTTCACACCCTCCCATCTAATTCGACTCCAAAATAGTGATCTCTGGCATGATAACTCTCTGGAATAATTTGAACAAGTGATTTCTCCCCCACACACATATCTGTTCCCCTTCATGTCATTTTGAGAGTATAAAGGAAGTTTATTTTGTGCGAAAATTGGGAATTGCAAGATGTATATTATGTTAGGGAAGGTTCTGGCAGATTAAACTGCAGATAAGAATATCTACTGTCATGAAAGATTATAAAAACGGGGCCCAGACAGGAGTCATTTTCAGCAAATAAATTGCATTTTATTCAGAATGGTATCGTGACATTATTTCCCCTCAAATGTTATAGACTCCCATTTGAGTTCCTGTGAAGCATAATGCTGTTCCAATGCTTGCTGCTAATACTCAATGTGATTTTGCTTCAGTTAGCACAATATAATCAAAACATAATATAGAGATAGGAGAACATCTTTCATTATTTCTAGACTATTTTTTTATTTGTTTCTGTAGGGGCCCAGAATATTTCTTTTTAACACTTGAGATGCCTGTTCACTAGTTACCAAAATAACTGGGAACTGCACCCAAATATTCTATAAAGGCAAACCACCCAAGTGACTTTTCAAAAACAAATCTGTAAAATAATAGATAAGATCTGGGTTAAGTAAAGATAGATAGACAGACAAACAGACAGATAGCAGGCAGGCAGGCAGGCAGGCAGGTAGACAGACAGACAGAAAGACAGACAGATTGTTAGATAAAACAGATAGATAGATAGATAGATAGATAGATAGATAGATAGATAGATAGATAGATAGACAGACAGACAGACAGACAGACAGACAGAGATGATAGCTAGGTAAATAATAGCTAGATAGCTGATAGCTAGTTAGCTACCGTAGAAAGGAAGATAGATAGATAGATAGATAGATAGATAGATAGATAGATAGATAGACAGACAGACAGACAGACAGAAAGACAGAAAGACAGACAGACAGACAGAGATGATAGCTAGGTAAATAATAGCTAGATAGCTGATAGCTAGTTAGCTACCGTAGAAAGGAAGATAGATAGATAGATAGATAGATAGATAGATAGATAGATAGATAGACAGATAGACAAACAACAGATGATCTATCTATCTATCTATCTATCTATCTATCTATCTATCTATCATCATCATCATCATCCAGCTTTAATCAAATAAATCAGAACTAAATCAAGACTAGTCAAAGAAGGTTTTAAGTAGGATGGATGTCCTACTTTTATCAATATCTGGGTCAGTTGGCAATTTCTCTTTACATAAACTACTTTTGCATTACCCACTACAACATTTTAACTGGAACCTACTTTGATAAGTGTACTGAGCTTCCTAGTTGTTGCATTGAGCAATATAATACCATGGTACTTTGGTACTCATCGTTAATTACTTCCCAGAGTACCAAAAACAATGAGTAGCAAACAAAATTTTTCCATAAGGAATAATGCAGTGAGTCACAAGGCAGCTGACCCAACAAATTCTAGTTTGTGCCTTGAGTACCAAACAAACAATGAGTACCAGGACCAAATTTTCATGTCAAAATGTGCTGAGTATCAAATTTGATGAGTTTCAAAGCAGCTGAGGACCAAGATGCTGTTGTATAATAGATTGGGGTCCAAACTACATAAGACTGGTAAAAGTGAAGGTTAATTCAAGTTCATTTCAAAACTTGGTGAGTATATGAATGCATCTTGACAACATTATGAAGATGGTCTACCATTGTCTTCTGTTTTTGTTTTTATTTTTTGTTTTTTTTTAAAAAAAACATTTCTTATTGTAGCTTAAAGCCTTGGGATTTTCTGATAGCCTCCTATTCAAGACTTGTCTGACTCCATCAATTTAGCTCTTGAAGAAACTACACAGGAATGGATCCAAACTAAATTAAACACAACGAGATCTCATTGGAATCAATGGGAAACGTTAGACGAAAATGACCTTAAGTCTATTGATTTCATTAGGAGCTACCTGTGATTAACGTAGGCTGCAGCCAACCTTTAAAGACGAGAATAATAGACTGGTGTTCCTATGGCACGATAAACAAACCCTTATTTCATATTGATTAGTGCACATAGTATTTTGGCCAGATTGATAATGAATCAGGCTGATGGCAATAGCGTTTATTGGTAATAATAAATCATATTGGTTTCTTGCGAGGGGAGCTGTTTTGCATTTAAATTATATTGGTCGGGTCATTTTATTCTGGCACGTGTGTTTTAAGTTATGGGCAGGAAATACACTGATTGCAATAACAAATACATATTTCAGGGCCATGAATTCTCTCTGACACTAGTAAATCACATAAGTTCATTTGCAAAGAAAACGTCCCCTTCTTCAATTCAGGGCAATTAGGTTTTCCTTTATTGGAATTTTGCATCTGTTGGTTTCTAGTGAGTCAGTTTAGGTGAGATTAAAATGGGAAACCATCAACAGATTGCTTTCTTGATGGCATTGCATAGACTCCCCCCCCTTCTCACAGTATAATGAATTAATACGTAACAGAATAACAGAGTCAGAAGGGACTTTGGAGGTCATCTAGTCCAACCCCTTGCTCAGGCGGAAAACCCTATACCATTTCAGACAAATGGCTGTCCAGTCTCTTCTTAAAAAGCTTCCACTATTGGAGCATTCACCACTTCTGGGGGCAGGTTGTTCCACTGGTTAATTGTTCTCACTGTCAGGAAATTCTATCTATCTATCTATCTATCTATCTATCTATCTATCTATCTATCTATCTGTCAATGCTGCAAATATTGTATATTCTTGCTTTTGACAATATGCAGAACTGTTTGGTATTTTTAGAGTTAATTCAGAAGCCAAAAAAAAGGAACTTTGGAAGTGAATCTCTGCCCTCTGGGCTAATTGGAAGATGGGACTTGTGACTGCAAGATAAGGGAGGGGTTTAGCAAGAAAAGTTAGATGCCAGCAAGAGAAATTCAGATTCTGGCAAAAAAACCCCTCTGATGTGCCTGTGCTGACATTTTGTAACAATAAAAGACTTTTACGAAAATAAATGCCTGGAAGGTCTTTGGAATGTTTCATTAGCCGGAACCATGACACTATCTATCTATCTATCTATCTATCTATCTATCTATCTATCTATCTATCTATCTATCTATCTATCTATCTATCTATCTATCTATCATAACAATAACACTAATAATAATAGAGTTGGAAGGGACCTTGGAGGTCATTTATTCCAGCTCCCTGCTCAGGCAGGAAACCCTATACCATTTCAGACAAATGGTTGCCCAGTCTCTTCTTAAAAGTTCCCAATGTTGGAGCATTCACAACTACTAGAGGCAAGTTGTTCCACTGATTAATTGTTCTAGCTGTCAGAAAGTTTCTCTTTAGTTCCAGGTTGCTTCTCTCCTTGATTAGTTTCCATCCGTTGCTTTCTTGTCCTGCCTTCAGGTGCTTTGGAGAATAGCTTGACTCCCTCTTCTTTGTGGCAGCCCCTCAAATATTAGAACACTGCTATCATGTCTATCGGTAGGCTTTGATTTACAGACATTCATTTAGTGACTGTTTGAAGTTACAAGAGCACTAAAAAAAAGGGACAAATAATTATTTTTCACACTTATGACTGTAGCAGCATCCCCATGGTCATATGATCAAAATTTAGATGCTTGGCAACTGGTTCATAGCTATGATGGTTACAGAGTCCTGTGATCATGTGATTACTTCTGCGACGTTCTGACAAGGAAAGGTCAATAAGAAACCCAGATTCACTTAACAACCATGTCAGTAACTTTAACAACTGCAGTGATCCCCTTAAAAACTGTGGCAAGAAAAGTCATAAATTGGGGAAAAACTCATTTAACAAACCTTGCTCAGGAACAGAAATTTTAGGCTCAGTTGTGACTGTAAGTCAAGGACTACCTATAATGGGAAAATTTGAAAAACTGAAATTTTAGCCTCTGTTCTCCATTCTCTTGGAAAGGGAAGGTGAATGAATGGTTATAGCTAACATCACATGAAACACAATCTTGTACCACAAAGAGTTACAACTCTGAAGGAGAATATCTGTAGCTCCAGGTTGAAATGAGGGGTCTTTGGTGTTCTCTGAGCTTGCTTGTTTTCTTGCAGACATTTCATTACCCTAACTAGGTAACATCATCAGTGCTGGGGGGAGAAGGAGGAGGAGGAAGAGGATAAGTGTGGGATCCTTGATGCTCTATGAACTTGCTTGTCTTGCACATGTTTCATTACCCTAACTAAGTAACATCATCAATGCTAGAAGGAAGAGGGGTTGTGGAGTGAAAAGGAGGAGGGGAGGGGAGGTGGAAGAAGGAGGAGGAGGAGGAGGAGAAGAAGAAGAAGAAGAAGAAGAAGAAGAAGAAGAAGAAGAAGAAGAAGAAGAAGAAGAAGAAGAAGAAGAAGAAGAAGAAGAAGAAGAAGAAGAAGAAGAAGAAGAAGAAGAAGAAGAAGAAGAAGAAGAAGAAGAAGAAGAAGAAGAAGAAGAAGAAGAAGAAGAAGAAGAAGAAGAAGAAGAAGAAGAAGAAGACAGCGACGACGACTATGGGGTCCTTGGTGCTCTCTGAGCTTGCTTGTTTTCTTGCAGACGTTTCATTACCCTAAATAGGTAACATCACCAGCGCTACTGATGATTAGCACTGATGATGTTACCTTGTTAAGGTAATGAAATGTCAGCAACTAAACAAGCAAGCTCAGAGAGCACCAAGGACCCCTAGTTAAAACTCTAATTTTTATGATCAAGATTGTGGATTTCTTGAGATCTTTTCCCCCATCTAATAGTGGGAAGGTAGATTAGAGACCACATTGATTTGATCTGCTTGACCTCTTCTTATTCATAATAATAATTCATTATTAAAGTGAAACCAAGGGCATAATGATGCTAAATAGCTGAGAAATCCCTAGCAGAACTGGAAAGGGATAATTTCACACAACCCAGAAAAAAAAGGCAGCAACAATAGTTAGTCAACATTTGTCACAATGAGCAAGTTGCTTAAATAGTCTTAAGTGACCTCATGAAAAATATGCAGGTATTTTTTTTTCTCCCTATTTAATCCTAGAGCCCCCATGGAGGCTATTAAATATAGTTGTGTGGTTTATTTTGCGGAGAATAAGCGTACAGCACTTTCCAAATTCATCTTAAAGTAAAATAGTGAAGTCAATTTATGTTTACGAAAATGGGCAAAGCATCTAGGGAGACCCAAGGTAAATAAGAAACACTTGTAAAATATTGACCACAATTTGCCTTAGATCAGGGATGTCAAACTGCCAGCCTGTGGGGAGCAGACACGTCATCCAGAAGCCACGCCAACCCCATTGCCGGCAATGGCAAAACCCTCCCGATACGTTGTGCGATGTCACGTGATGTCGTGAGTTTGACATGTCTGCTTTAGATTGAAGCAGTGTTTTGCAATCATTCGTGCTATTTTTCACATCTGAGGATCCACCAAGGGTTCCATTTGTTTTGGAGAGGAGTCTTAAGTTTAAATCTTACATCTTCCAGGTCTGATTTTTGGCTCAATATGCGATGAAATGTTAATTGATGGAAGAAATTTTCTTTAAATTAAAGGGTCATTCTTATCAATGGATTGGACCATTTGCTGTGCAATATGACGTTTGTATATGGTGCCAGAGAATTCCCTGGCATTGTTTAGATCTAGGGTGGAAAAAAACTAAAGCCGCTGAGCTTATCAGCTGGAAAGCTGACAGCCTGGTTTCAAGACCCTGGTGCTATGGGATGAGTGAGCTCCCTATACTTGTTCCAGCTTCTGCCCACCCACCAATTCAAAAGCATGGAAATGCAAGTAGATAAATAGGTACCACTTCAGTGGGACGGTAACAGTGTTCCATTCACCTTGGGCAGTGGTGGGATTCAGTTAGTTCACACCACTTTGGCAGAATCGGTAGGTATTTTTTTGTTGCCCAGGCCCAGAATGGACTTCCAGAAGTGGCATCCATACAGAGAACCAGTTGTTCACATATTTGAAACCCACCACTGACCTTGCCAAAGAATTGAGGCCTTTGAACTATGGTGCTGGAGAAAAGTCCTGTGGGTCCCCTGGACTGCAAGGTGATCCAACTGGCCAGTCCTAGAGGAGATCAACCCTGACTGCTCTTTAGAAGGCCAGATCCTGAAGCTGAAACTCAAGTACTTTGGCCACCTAATGAGAAGAAGGACTCACTGGAGAAGAGCCTAATGCTGGGAAAGATGGAGGGCAATAGAAGAAAGGGATGACCAAGAATGAGGTAGCTGGATGGAGTCACTGAAGCAGTAGGCATGAGCTTAAACGGACTCCAGAAGATGGTAGAGGACAGGAAGGCCTGGAGGAACATTGTCCATAGGGTCGTGATGCGTCGGACACAACTTCATAACTAACGACAACAACACTTACCTCAGCATATAGTCATGCGTGCTACATGACCTCAGCAGTGTCTTCAGACAACGCTGGCTCCCTTGCCTAAAAAACAGAGATGAGCACTGCCCTTTAGAATCAGACACAACTCGACAAGGGAGACTTTTACCTTTATCTTTAGAGATCTGCTGAAACACATCATGGTTTATTTTGGTACCAGAGGCAAGACCAACTAACCTAAAAGCTGTGGAGATGCACCCACACCATATAGATTTATGCCAAGAATCATCTACATTTAATCCTATAGCATTAGATTGATTGTATTATAGTGTGTGCATAAGTGAATGAGAAGGGAATGGTGAGGTAATGGAAGGAAATTTCTTGTGCTGAACAGTTAGACAAGAAAAACCAAAAGTTACAGGTACAGATTAAGTGAAACATGGCTCAAAGGCAGTAACTGTGAGAGTTATTTTGCAGTCCTATCACTTAAATAGGACTCAGCAGTCTGCAGCAGCAGCCAACAAGGCCAGTGCAATCCTAGGATGCATTAACAGAGGGATAGAATCAAGATCACGTGAAGTGTTAATAACACTTTGTAAAGCCTTAGTGAGACCATGCTTGGAATACTGCATCCAGTTTTGGTCACCACCACAATATATATATATATATATATATATATATATATATATATATATATATATATATATATATATATATATATATATGACTTTGGAAAAAGTGCAGAGAAGAGCAACAAAGATGATTAAGGGACCGGAGGCTAAAACATATGAAAAATGGTTGAAGGAAGTGGGTAGGTCTAGTTAGTGAAAAGAAAGACTGGGGGTGATATGACAGCAGTCTTCCAATATTTGAAGGGCTGCCACAAAGAAGAGATAGTCAAGCTATTCTCCAAAGCATCTGAAGGCAGGACAAGAAGCAACAGATGGAAATTAACCAAGGAGAGAAGCAACCTAGAACTAAGGAGAAATTTCCTGACAGTTAGAACAATCAACCAGTGGACTAGCTTGCCTTCAGAAGTTGTGGGTGGTCCAATACTGGAGGCTTTTAAGAAGGGGGTGGACTACCATTTGTTTCAATTGGTACAGGGTCTCCTGCTTGAGCAGGGGGTTGGACTAGAAGACCTCCAAGGTCCCTTCCAAGTCTGTTATTCTGTTAAATCTGTTAATAGAACTAAAGATGTGTCTGTTTTAACATATTACCCATCTTCAGGTGTTATCATGGGTCCTTGTTTCCCAGCACTTTGACTGAGAAACTGGAGTCTGAATCTGTGTTCCTTTAAGTCTTCATTTTATGGCTGACCTGAGAAAATATATTTGAGATGGACAATGGGTGGGGGTGAGGGGAAGTTATTTATTAGCCCAACCTAGCACCATTTTCTCCTGTCACACTGTATTATCTGCAAATCCTGTCTGATTTAAACAGTGCAGAAATAAAGAATTCCCCAGTTCTATCACTAATCACATACCAAAACAAAAACAAACAAACAAAAAAACCCTATCCTGACTTCTGGATTATGTCTCTTAAGTTTTCTTGGCACTATCTTCTCTGGAGATGTTGGACATTTCCATTTTTTTTTCAAATTTCACAGTCTAGAAATTTCTGGGGGTATCTAGGTAGCAACTCAAGTCTAATTCTACTTAGCAATAAAAATATTAGGGGGCTGGAGGCTAAAACATACAAAGAATGGTTACAGGAATTGGATATGTCTAGTCTAATGAAAAGAAGGACTAGGGGTGACATGATAGCAGTATTCCAATATCTCAGGGGCTGAGATATTGGAATAGATTGAGGGAGTCAATCTATTTTCCAAAGCACCTCAAGGCAGGACAAGAAACAATGGTTGGAAACTAATCAAGGAGAAAAGTAGCTTAGAAGTAAGGAAAATTTCCTGACTGTAAGAACATTCAACCAATGAAACAGCTTGCCTTCATCATTGGAGGCTTTTAAGAAGAGACTGGATAGCCATTTGTCTGAAATGATATAGGGGAGGGGTCTTCAAACTTGGCCCTTTTATGACTTGTGGACTGCAACTCCCAGAATTCCTCAGCCAGCATGCCTGGCTGAGGAATTCTGGGAGTTGAAGTCCACAAGTCATAAAAGGGCCAAGTTTGAAGACCCTGGTATACGGTCTCCTGCTCAAGAAGGAGATTGGATTAGAAGATCTCCAGGGTATCTTTCAATTGTTATTCTGTTAACTTTAATTAACATCCAACTCTATTATTCTATGTTCCATGTAGTTTTTCCAGTGGTTCTATCTAGAACCAATCTTTAATTCAAGAGAGAGGTATTATGTTTGATCAAGATGGAAAAAGATGGAGACTTTTATTCTAATCATTTTGGCATTTCTTACCCTTATTCCCGTCTTGTTTTCCTTCAGTGTTAATCATCACACTGTTAAGTGTTTCTACACATGACTCAGTGAAATGAAATATTTATGCAGTTGTTACATTGGCACTGTGCACTAAACCATCCAGTCTTGTTATGTTTACAAACACGCAAAGAGCTGAGAATCGTTATGCTGCCTTGGAAGAGTTGTGAAAGGCTGACTTGCATCTTATTAGGTTGGAGCAGATAGCAATGTACTGATGTTGAATTTGCAAAGAGTGAAATTCTAGAACGTAGACAATAGAATTGGAAGAGACCTAGAAGATCTCTGTCCTACTTGAACAGGAGACCCTATACCATTTCAGACAATGGCTGTCCAGTCTCTTCTTAAAAACTTCCAGTGTTGGAGCATTCACCACTTCTGGAGGCAGGTTGTTCCACTGGTTAATTGTTCTAATTGTCAGGAAGTTTCTCCTTATTTCTAGGTTGCTTCTCTCCTTGATTAGTTTCCACCCATTGCTTCTTGTCCTGCCTTCAGGTGCTTTGGAGAATAGCTTGACTCCCTCTTCTTTGGGGCAGCCCCTGAGATATTGGAACACTGCTATCATGTCCCCCCTCATCCTTCTCCTCATTAGACTAGATATACCCAATTCCAGCAGCCTTTCCTTGTATACTTTAGCTTCCAGTCCCCTGTTCTCTTTTTTTCCTTTCCCCTGCCTTTGTTCCCTATTATTTGCTTTTGTATCTTTGTATTTTATGTTACAAGTGAATAAAAATTAGAATAATAAATAAATACATTGTGGTGGGACGCTGCAAATGGCAATAAATGTTGGCTGATTATATGATTGGGAGGGGAGGGGACGGCAGCTGTCAGATCTTCAAACCCAGTTTGCAAGTCTTTTTTTGAATGCCCTGGTTTGAAACGCACTCCTGGTTGCAAACATTATACTATTCATCCCATTTGTTGCCTGCTTTGATTTCCTGACTTGAAGAGGTCTTTCACAAAATATGGGTACTGGAGGTAAACGCTAGTATATGTGAGGCTGTATGTGTTTAAGGAGGTCATCCTGTACTTTCCTGCTGAAAATTTTCCAGCTAAGAGTAAAAACAGATACTGATAGGGAGTTTTCATAATATAAGATATAGATTTATTTAGTGCACGATATGAACATGACAAAGAGAAGTAAACATATACATAATCTGCATAATTATATACAAAACCTCTACAGGGGTACGAGAGTGGCCTCAAAACTAGATGACCAGTTTAATTATCTAGGCCAGGGGTCTTCAAACTTGGCCCTTTTATGACTTGTGGACTTCAACTCCCAGAATTTCTGAGCCAGGCATGCTGGCTGAGGCATTCTGGGAGTTGAAGTCCACAAGTCATCAAAGGGTCAAGTTTGAAAACCCTTGATCAAGGCAATCACCTCTGCTGTTGCTTCATGGCAATCTTCTAAGGAACAAGAAAATTATAGAATCATAGATCTTGGAAGGGATCTCAGGAAATCCACAGTTATGCAATAAAGAAATAAATAGGTACTACTGCTTGCAGATCCACAGTTGATATCTATAACTTGGGAAGCTTAAGATTAATTCGGGTATAACCGATGATGGATTTGGGGGAGATTTAATTGCTGACACAAGTAATCAGCTTGGAAATGGTACAGGGAAAAACCTCACAGAGCAAGCAAGGATGACTTATTCTGTGTGTGCTTTGAGTTATAAGGTTATATCATTATCCTCTACTTTGAAGAAATGCCATTTGTTAATATTACAACATGAGCCCCGAAGGCAAACAGGCCCACAATCAAAAGAGCATGGTTAAAAAATTTTTTTCAAGCGAATGGCTTTCCCTTTATAAAAGGAAAGCAAACAAAAAGTAGATCTTCATTGTGTAGTGTGTGCTATTCCTGGAAATATTTTCCATCTTACTAGAGTCCAACCAACCAACCAACCAACAAATATACAAAAAACAACAACAACACTGCAACAAATCAAACCAAAAGTAGATCATTAGTTGCCTGATGAAATGTAGCCACTCCATTTATCAGGCTGGTGATCCCTAATACTGAAAATATCACAGAAACTTTTTTTAAAAAAAACAACAACACACATATACACCGAAAAGAAAAACATCCAACCGAACAATATGTGATGCGGGAAATTAATTTGTTACATTATATTTTCTTACACATTTGATAGCAATATTTGTCAGCCGCAAAATAATTGTGGAAGGGACTTTGGGCGTCTTCTAGTCCAACCCGCTGCTCAGGCAGGTGACCCTATACTATTTCAGACAAATGGCTGTCTGATTTCTCCTTAAAAGCCTCCAGTGATGGAGCACCCACAACTCCTGAGTGCAAATTTTTCCACTGATTAATTACTCTTACGGTTAGGAAATTTCTCCTTAATTTCAGGTTGCTTCTCTCCTTTTGAATTTCCATACATTGTTCCTCGTCGTGCTTTTTTTGGTGCTTTGGAAAATAGTTTGATCCCCTCATTTTTCCTGGAGCCTCTCAAATATTGGAACATTGCTATCAGGTCTCCCCTAGTCCTTCTTTTCATTAGACTAAACCAAGAGGCCTCAATCCCCAGTCCGTGGACCAGTACTGGGCTGTACCATGCCAGCAACTGGTCCATACAAACAAGCAAAGCCCCATCCACACGATGCTGGCAGCATACAAAAAAAAAACCACACTCTCTCCAGTCCGTAGAAAAATCTCTCTCCATGGAACCGGACCCTGGTATCCAAAAGGTTGGGAGTTGCTGGTCTGGTATATGTGTTGCCACAAGGGTGTTTCTTCCTAGTGATCAGGTTCTATATCAGTGGTTCTCAACCTTTTTAATGCCGCGACCCCCAACCCATCATAAGTTGAGGACTACTCAACCAATCGTAAGTCAAGGACTACTCAACTGGTGCAGCACCGTTTGCAGAATGGGACTTTTGGTGGGCTCAGCAGGGCAGAGACAGCCTGGACAATTCCTGTTAGCTTTTGAAAGCCAATAGAATTAGACTCTATTCAAGAGAGTCTATTCTATTGGCTTTCCAAAGCCAATAGAATAAAAGGGAGTAGCACAGCTAAGGAAAAGGGGGAAAGAATGGCGGACTGCATTGTTTGGCGACCCCCGTGAAATGGTCATTCGACCCCAAATGGGGTCCCGACCCGCAGGTTGAGAACCACTGTTCTATATGAACCCATGATCTTTCAGACTGCCGAGTCATTAAATGGGATACTTCAGAGGATATGAATGTGAGCCCCTCAGATATTTGTTTTCTTCAGTTTATTGTAAGCTGACCAGAGTCTTATTATTAGACTGGGTAGCCATATGTGTTTTATACACGAATAAATTAACCATGCGTAACAAATATATTGGCATCTTGACATCATCCTATACACTCTCCTTGTTTCTAGATGAGACATACCCAATTCCTGTAACCATTTTTCATATCTTCTGCCTCATTGTTGAAGGGCCATCGGAAAAGATATTTTTCTCACACGTGATTTGTGTTGAAGGGAAAGTCTTCCAGGACATTATTTACTAAGGCCGTGCAAATATGTGATTAGGAGGTTGAACTTTGATGTGATTTGATTATATTAAATCCATTTCTTTGTGGATTCCCCCCCCCCATTTTTACCCACCCAGAAGCAAAATCCAAAGCAAGCAGGCTACCTGCTTCTCTGGTTACCTAGGCAGCACATATAAATGTAGAGGGGAAAAAATGACTTTTTGATTTTCTCTTGGGTGGGTGGGTGGGGGGTTAGGGTTTTTTAAATGGCAGTTGAGCTGAATACCTGATAGATTTTGAATTGTTCATTTCACTCAGGTTCACTTATTGAATCTGGAGATTTCAGTCAATTTAGTTTGAATCACTGTCTGGAATGATTAAACCAAGCAGATTTGATCTGAAGATTTGAGCAGATAAATATGCTGAATTCTCCTGATGTTGTTAATCAAGAAGTGATTTGAAAGACTGATTTGATAGAATTGCCTTCTAAATGAAACTTTGGACTGATGCTTTATCATCTATTTATCTATCTGTTTATCTATCATCTACCTATCTCCTCCTCCTCCTCCTCCTCCTCCTCCTCCTCCTCCTTCTTCTTCTTCTTCTTCTTCTTCTTCTTCTTCTTCTTCTTCTTCTTCTTCTTCTTCTTCTTCTTCTTCTTCCTTCTCCTCCTTCTCCTCCTTCTCCTCCTCCTTCTCCTCTTCTTCCTCATCTTCCTTCCTTCCTTCCTTCCTTCCTTCCTTCCTTCCTTCCTTCCTTCCTTCCTTCCTTCCTTCCTTCCTTCCTTCCTTCCTTCCTTCCCTTCTCCTTCTCCTTCTCCTTCTCCATCTCCATCTCCATCTCCATCTCCCTCTCTATTTTGTTTCACAATAATACAAAAAAATCAGAAGGAGCTTTTATAACCATCCAATTTTATTAAAAGGGGGCAAATTTTCATGACTTCATCTAAGGCATCTGCTTAACAACATTCAGAAGAAAAAATGTTGCAGAACTTTTGATTTATTTTTTTTTTATTTTTTTTATTTTTTTTTGCCACCAATGTCTAACTCAGATCTGTCCCTACAGTTTCTCAGCAGTAGACTATGTACCCTGGACCCGTCCTCAGAACATGTGTAGGAAGTGTTTGTGAAGAAAAATCACTGACTCAGGGGATATAACAAAGGTTGTTGGTAGGCATGAAACAAGGAAGATAATGAAAAATGAGAACAGAATCAAAACGAAATCACATTCTTTTTCTGCTACTCATACAGCATGTCTGGCTGAGGATTTTTAATTTTATTGAAAAGACCCTCCCCTTAATTTCTTTCTTTCTTTCTGATATTGCCTGATCAAGCCTTCACATCATCAGTATATACAACAATAACATCATGAATACCATCATTTTTATAGATCACATCAAGTTCTAGTTCTGCTTTGCAAAGCCTTAGTAGACCAGACTTGGAATACTGCATCCAGTTCTGGTCATCGCAATATAAAAAAGATGGTGAGACTCTGGAAAGAGTGGAGAAAACAACAAGAATGATTAGGGGGGTGGAGGCTAATGCATCCAAAGAATAGTTGCTGGAACTGGGTATGTCTAGTTTAATGAAAAGAAGGATGAGAGGGGACAGGATAGCAGTTCCAGTATCTCAGGGGTTGCCACAAAGAAGAGGGAGTCAAGCTATTCTCTAAAGCACCTGAAGGCAGGACAAGAAGCAACGGATGGAAATTAATCAAGGAGAGAAGCAACCTAGAACTAAGGAGAAGTTTCCTGACAGTTAGAACAATTAACCAATGGAACAACCTGCCTCCAGAAGCTGTGGGTGCTTCAAAAAGAGGTTGTTTTTATGACATGATATAAGGGGGTTGGACTAGAAGATCTCCAAGGTCCCTTCCAACTCTATTATTCTATGTTCTATGCTTATTCATAATGGGAGACATTGGTATCAGTTATCAGTAGGATTACAATAATTTTAAAATGCCACCATTATTTTTAAGGAAATATTTTTTTTTCTGTTTTTCATGCTCTCCAGAAGATTACTTGAAAGCATTATGTGCTAATGCCAAGCATTCAAAAATCCAGGTAATATTTCAGCACCCTACCTGCATTTCATCCCGCATAAAATCCATTATTGTATTTTTGGTGAATAACATATTCCTGGTAGCTTTTAACTGCCCAATTTATTCAAAAAGGAATATTTTGCCGTGTAGGGGAAAAACATCAACAACCTACAGTCATATAAAAAGGCATTGTGCAACCAAGTCAATGAATAAAACCTGATCATTTCAATCAACACTGAAAGCAGCAACTAATGATAAGGGGGGGAAGGATATTATAGTTTCAAGAGTTTAATATGTCTGATAAAATTGTGATGGTGTTCGTTTACTTCACAGAACACATGCTTTTATATCCAAGAACAACCAAATCTTGCACAACTGGTCTAGAATCTCTCTCTCTCTCTCTCTCTCTCTCTCTCTCTCTATCTATCTCTCTCTCTCTTCTCCCTCCCTTTGTTCTCCTCTGCTCCCCTTCCCCCTCCCTCTCTCCTTCTCCCTCTCTCCCCCCTCTCTCTGTCTCTCTCTCTTGCCCTCTCTTCCTCTCTCTCTCTTTCTCTCCCTGCCTCTCCCTCTTCTGCTCCCCCCCTTCCCCCTCCCTCTCTCCTTCTCCCTCTCTCCCCCTCTCTTTCCGTATCTCTCTCTCTTGCCCTCTCTCTCTTTCTCTCGCTCCCTCTCTCTCTCCCCTCTGTTCTCCTCTGCTCCCCTCCCCTTCCCCCTCCCTCCTTCTCCCTCTCTTTCCGTCTCTCTCTCTTGCCCTCTCTCCTTCTTTCTCTCCTCTCTCTCTCTCTCTCTTTCTCTCCCTCCCTCTCCCTCTCCCCTGTTCTCCTCTGCTCCCCTCCCCTTCCCCCTCCCTCTCTCCTTCTCCCTCTCTCTACGTCTCTCTCTTGCCCTCTCTTCCTCTCTCTCTCTCTCTTTCTTTCCCTCCCTCTCCCCTCTGTTCTCCTCTGCTCCTCTCCCCTTCCCCCTCCCTCCTTCTCCCTCTCTCCCCCTCTCTTTCCGTCTCTCTCTCTCTCTCTTGCCCTCTTTCCATCTCTCTCTCTTTCTCTCCCTCCCTCTCCCTCTCCCCTGTTCTCCTCTGCTGCCCTCCCCTTCTCCCTCCCTCCCCCTCTCCCCCTCTCTCCATCTCTCTCTCTTGCCCCCCCTCTCTCTCTGACACACACACACACACTTTTTTAATGTTTTTTTTTTATTTATTGTAATATCTTTGCTTGAGTGTTGTAGGCTACCTAGAGCTCTTGAGAGTTGGGTGGCAGACAAGTTAAACTATTTTTAAGTTCCTTTTTACATCCATCAAACAATCCATCGCACAGCAGTGGAAAGCTTAATGGAAGTGAAAAGAAGCTTAAATATAATGCTAGGATTTTACAGATCTCCTGAACAGACTCCTTCCTTCCTTCCTTCCTTCCTTCCTTCCTTCCTTCCTTCCTTCCTTCCTTCCTTCCTTCCTTCCTCCCTCCCTCCCTCCCTCCCTCCCCTCCCTCCCTCCCTCCCTCCTTTCTTTCTTTCTTTCTTTCTTTCTTTCTTTCTTTCTTTCTTTCTTTCTTTCTTCCTTCCTTTTCCTTCCTTCCTTCCTTCCTTCCTTCCTCCTCCTTTCCTTCCTCCCTCCCTCCCCTCCCCTCCCTCCCTCCCTCCCTCCCTTCTTTCTTTCTTTCTTTCTTTTCCTCCTTCCTTCCTTCCTCCCTCCCCTCCCTCCCTCCCTCCCTCCCCTCCCTCCCTCCCTCCCTCCCTCCCTCCTCCCTTCCTCCTCTTCTTTCTTTCTTTCTTTCTTTCTTTCTTTCTTTCTTTCTTTCTTTCTTTCCTTCCTCCTTCCTTCCTTCCTTCCTTCTTTCTTTCTTTCTTTCTTTCTTTCTTTCTTTCTTTCTTTCTTTCTTTCTTTCCCCTCTTTTGATGAAAAATTTCAGGGACAAACTGCTTATTCTGATTCTCTTTGGTCACTGGAAGCTTTAGTAATATTTGAATTTATTCACAGGTATCCACAGATAGATGAGGTCACCTCCCAAAACCTGCAACAGGGCAACTGTTGTGCCAGTCGTGTGGTCAGGCAAGAGTAAGAGAGATTCCAAAGCATTTCTTTCTCTCACCTTTTAGAAAATCCAAAGGTTCTTCCCTTGTATAGAGTCTAACCTCTTTGACCCTCCTTCCCTGCTACAAGCAGAATTTTACCCTTCTCCATCCTCACTTCTGAACAGAAACGCTCCCCTTTATGCTCCTTTTCAAACAATCTTTATTTTTTTACGTTACGTTGCATAAGGTTAAAAAGTATGTTTCAGATGGCGATACAAAAGGCAAAATAAAAATAGAACACAATGAATGTGGACGTTCATTTATTCATATCCCACCTTTGTTATTTTTTACAAATAGTTCAGGATGGCGAACATGTCCAACACACTTCCTCTTCTTCTTGTCCTCACAATAAGAACCTTGTGGGGTGAGTTGAAATGAAAGAGAGTGACTGGCCCAAAGTCACCCAGTTGGCTTTCACGCCTAAGGTGGGACTTGAAGTCCCATTCTCCACCTGGCTTTCATGCTGAAGGCTGGACTATAAATCCCACTCTCCTGGTGATTGGCCCAAAGTCATCCAGCTGGCTTTCATGCTGAAGGCTGGACTATAAATCCCACTCTCCTGGTGATTGGCCCAAAGTCATCCAGCTGGCTTTCATGCTGAAGGCTGGGCCTGAACTCCCAGCCTCCTGGTGTTTGGCCCAAAGTCATCCAGCTGGCTTTCATGCTGAAGGCTGGGCCTGAACTCCCAGCCTCCTGGTGTTTGGCCCAAAGTCATCCAGCTGGCTTTCATGCTGAAGGCTGGATAGAACTCCCAGTCTCCTGGTGATTGACCTAAAGTCATCCAGCTGGCTTTCTGCTGAAGGCTGGACTAGAATTCCCAGTCTCCTGGTGATTGGCCCAAAGTCATGCAGCTGGCTTTCATGCTGAAGGCTGGGCCTGAACTCCCAGCCTCCTGGTGTTTGGCCCAAAGTCATCCAGCTGGCTTTCATGCTGAAGGCTGGACTATAAATCCCACTCTCCTGGTGATTGGCCCAAAGTCATCCAGCTGGCTTTCATGCTGAAGGCTGGGCCTGAACTCCCAGCCTCCTGGTGTTTGGCCCAAAGTCATCCAGCTGGCTTTCATGCTGAAGGCTGGATAGAACTCCCAGTCTCCTGGTGATTGACCTAAAGTCATCCAGCTGGCTTTATGCTGAAGGCTGGACTAGAATTCCCAGTCTCCTGGTGATTGGCCCAAAGTCATGCAGCTGGCTTTCATGCTGAAGGCTGGGCCTGAACTCCCAGTCTCCTGGTGTTTGGCCCAAAGTCATCCAGCTGGCTTTCACATTGAAGGCTGGACTAGAACTCCCAGTCTCCTGGTGACTGGTCCAAAGTCATCCAGCTGGCTTTCATGCCTAAAGTGGGACTTGAACTCATGCTCTCTCACTTTCTAGCCTAGTGCCTGAACCCTAGCCTAGATCAAACCTTCTCTCCCCCCCCCCCAAATATTTGAGTTGAAACCCCAAATATTTTTATTGGGAATAATTCTAGGGCACATAAATGAAAAGGATCACAATTTATTAAGATATGTGCTGATATCAGCAAGAAAGAAGCTGGCACAACGTTGGGAAAGTGAAACTCTGCTGAGGATAGAAGATGGAGAGACCAAAACTAGCGAAACTGCAGCTGTGACAAAATTGAATTCTTACTAGAAGTTTAATGAATTTTAAGCAGGAACGGCTGCCTTATATACCACACATTACATAGGAAGGGAAATTTAGACATTTGGAGCAGAACTTTGAGAAAGAGTCAAGAGACTAATTAAAAACAGCAGATGAAATAACTTAAACCAACATAAGCAAAAAATCTCCAGTGTTTAATATTAAATATTAAAAGCGTAACATAAATATTGAAGAAGTGGATAGTGATTGAGGAGAAGAAGGGAAGGGGACAGTGTGTCGCCAAAATCCTCCTTCACAATATTTTACTTTTCAAGCCATCTGAACTTGTAGGCATGGCTTATACCAGACATGTCAAACACAAGGCCCGGGGGCCAGATGCGGCCCACAAAGTGGTTTCATGTGGCCCGCGAAGCCATCCTGGAAACAGTGAGGGAACGGCCCCCTCTGCCTTGGTCCTGGTCCAGGCCAGCCGGGAGCCAATGTACAATTTTGTGGTGGCCATCTATGCTGAAACACATTCAGTCTTAGCTCCACAAGGCCATCTAGAAACAGCAAGGAACCAGACCCTGCCACGTCGGCCCCGCCCCTCTGGGTGCATGCTGGGGAGGTGTCATCCTTTGTGAGGAATGAAGAAATGGACCATGCCTTGGCGCTTGCCCCAGTCCCAGCCCCTTCTGCCAGAGACCCTCAGATCTGTCCCACTCCTGCCCAGGCACCCACAGGTACCCTTGACGCAAATGATGTAGAGCTGGCCATGCCCATCCAGTAGGCCACACCCACCCAGTAGGCTACGCCCACCCTGGCCACACCCACCTGGCCCCCCAAGGGCAGCCACAATGCTGATGTGGCCCTCAATGAAATTGAGTTTGACACCCCTGGCTAATGTCATCTGCAGGAAGAGCGCCTGTAAACATCTAGCAAAATTGCCAGAAAACTAACATGCTTGGAAACCTATCACATGTATGGACAGAAGACATTGAACCAGAAGACCATCCCAAGATCCCTTCCAACTCTTGTTTTTCTGTATTCTGATGGACAAGGTGAGTAAAGACTCGTTTTTTTCCCCAATGCCCAAACAGATTCTACTTATATCAAGAAATGATGGTCTAATCTAATGCAGACTCCAGGCAATAAGAAATCAGACTGTGTGAACCAAGGACGTTTCAGCAGGTGTTTCCCGACTCACAGAGACACTTTCTCCTAACAAACTTTTGACACCTGATTGGACAATGTGACATGCACTAATAGGGGGAAGGAGAATTGTGTGTTTTAATTACAGCGGTTTGTGTGGGAAATAACCAGAGCTGGTTTAATGTCAAGGTTCTGACTAATGAACCCAATCAAGGAAGCACCAATCGATCCAATCTCTTTATGCAAAACTTTATTGAGTACACCATTTTGGCATGACTGAAAGCAAAACCAGCTCTGGTTATTTCCCGCATGAGCTGCGGTAATCAAAACACGCAATTCTCCCTCCCCCTGTTAGTGCATGTCACTGTTCTGACCCGGCTCCCTGAACACAACAGACACACCAATAAATCTCCAATGTTCCTTTTATTCAGGAACACCAGCAGTTTCACACAGCTGACTGTTAAAGTCTTTAGTTGCCTCCAAACAATGGAGCTTGCTCCCTTTTCCCCTGCAGAAGTTGACATAAAAGGGCCAAGTTTGAAGACCCCTGCCCTAAATAATGGAATATATCTTACAATAGATCTACCATGTTTGGTTGCAAAATTCTAGTTGGTCCCTACGAAACAATAGGAAGCAATTCTACTGATGTCCACCTATCATCTGGATATTTGCAGGAGTGTTGTTGTGTTTCATTGGATGACAAACACCATTATTTTTTATTAGTTTTCTAATATCAGCATCCAATATTCAGCAGTTTGTGGCTCACATCTTAAATCTGCTTGCATACCTTATACAGAGGTCTTCAAACCTGGCCCTTTTATGACTTGTGAACTTCAACTCCCAGAATTCCTCAGCCAGGCACATTGAAGTCCACAAGTCATAAAAGGGCCAAGTTTGAAGACCCCAGCCTTAGTGACTATGAGGTTATCTGTGATCTGAGTGGTTATGTACTAAATGAAGCACCTGGATTTAGTTTCTATGACCCATTAACAATATTGTCATGACTATGGTTTATACTTAATGTTTTTTGCAGTGGTGAGGTCTATATTCTGTGGCTCACTAATGGAAAATAGATCAGGATATAGCATAACTATGGATAGGAGAAGGGTGCTTTGTTTATTTTTTTTTTCTAGATTATCAGGAATCTTCCTTCCTTCCTTCCTTCCTCCCTTCCTTCCTCCCTCCCTCCCTCCCTCCCTCCCTCCCTTCTTTCTTTTAGTTCCTTCCTTCTTTCCTTCCTTCCTTCCTTCCTTCCTTCCTTCCTTCCTTCCTTCCTTCCTTTCTTTCTTTTTTTCACAATATGAAGCTTATTTTAGGTCTTATCTAACACATGCTTAGATGTTTTATTTCAGACTACTAAGGAGTCATGTTTGCATGAGGTACTAAAATTGAAACTGTATTTAAGGGAACTGTGATCACTAATTCTTTTCAAGGCAAAGTGTATTCTGTCCACGAATAACCATATGATTTCAAAGTCACCTTCTATTACAATGAAACTTTCCTGCTGTAATTGCCATTATACCCATTTTATTTTATTTTATTCTGGAAAATGCATCCAGACAATCTTAAAAGAAGTTTTATTAACTAATGCAATGTTTAAAATGATGCTCCACTTATGACATTGTACCTAGGTTTTTTTCAGGCAGGCAGATCTTGTCCTCATACAAGCAAGCAAGCAATCTTCCTCAAGAACATTCCTGCGTCCCTCATTTTAGAAACATAGAATGAGCTGTTTTGATTTTTAGAAGTAATAAAATGTTCAGAAAGCTGCTTGCAGAAATCTGAAAACCCTCAGTCCCTTTTAGAATAGCAATGTCCATTTTAAAAAGGGCCCTATAATAATGCTGTTATAGTGAGCGCTTGCTGCAGTTATTTCTCTTTGAAAATGTATTTTACACAATAATGCATCTGCCATCATCTTTGCAGCACCACCCTTTAAATCTGAAATGGCCCATGCTTCTTCTCACATTAATGCATTGTACTGGGGCTAATTCAAATGCAAATAGGATGCCCTGGTTTTTTTTTTTGTGTGTGTGTGTGTGTTTTTTTCTTCTTCTTCAGGAAACTGATAAGTTTGCTGCAGGCAGCATTATAAGTAGAAACCTTTGCAAATCAAAGAGCTGTCACCTCCTTGCCAGTTGTGTGTGTTAAACTTAACAGTGTAGCTTAGCAAGTTAGTGCGGCAATGAAAATAATACATAATCGCAACTCTTCCATTTGGTTTGGCTTGCTTGAACTTTCATTTGTTGTTCTTCGCTGCATCCCAGTTTGAAGCTTAGAACTGACCTCAAATTCATCAAATCCCAGGTTAGAATTATTAATAAAGATCTGGTCACTAGCTGTACTGCAGAACTGTAACCTAATAAAGCGAAAGTATTCATTTATTCATTCTACTACATTTGCATACTACATTCTGTGCCAAAGCATTTTTAGGAGGATTTACACAGCAATAGAATACAGAATGTAGGGACACTAAAAGCATATCTCAAATGATAAAATAAAGTGTAATCAACTATATTCACAAGTTGTACAGTACTGGGCAGTCCATGTCCAACAGTCGTGCAGAGAAAGCCTGGGTGAAAAAGTGAGTTTTGAGCTTTAATTTTAATATAAATGTGGTTAACCACCCAGAGTCACTGGAAATCAGACAGCACACAATTTTAATAAATTGCTATTAAATAACACTGGCATTTTGGAAACTTCTGCAAGTCTTTTTAGTGGCTCTCCTACATCTTGTGATAATTTGAAGCAGCATTTTATGTCACCAGCGACTTACAATTCTAGTTACAATCAAAAGAAACAATGTGGAACTCTCAAACGTAAATAAGGAGGCATAAAATATTTAGATGCCTCCTATACTCTACAACAGTGTTTCTCAACCTTGACAATTTTAAGGCATGTGGACTTCAACTCCCAGATTTCCACAGAATTCTGGGAGTTGAAGTCCACATGCCTTAAAATTGTCAAGGTTGAGAAACACTGCTCTACAAAGTGTTGATGTCTTTTGAGATTGGAGTAGCAAATAAACTTAAGTTCAATCAATCAGGCCCCGTGCTTACAGTAGTTCAATGAAATATACTAATCAAGGACGCTTGCCCATTACAGAGAGGAAGGGAGGGGAAAAAATCCAGTTTTACACTAATTAATTTTAATTAATATTTAGCACACATGCTCTAAAACACCAAAGTAATAAATGAGATAAATGTTTTAAGGAAGGATTTTCATCTCCTGCATGATCTCAAGTAATGAAGCTTCAAAGAGCTGCTTTGAATTACAGGAGATGTCATCAGATCAGCCCTTTAAAGTGAACAGATTCGAGATGTTAATTTATTTTAGAGACATTGGAGGCAGATCTGCAAGCAGCTTCCTGCTGCTTTCTAACTTTGAGTTATGCTGTTTGGCACATTGTGATGGGCTCTCTGATGTCCACATGAGTAGATGGCCAATTAACCAGAGTGGAGGGGCTATCAGCCCCCCCCCCCCAAACCAAATAAAGAACCTTTTTTAGTATTTTATTTTATTTTATTTATTATTTTATTTTATTTTATTTTATTTATTTTATTTTATTTTAATATTATTTTATTTTATTATTTTGTTTTATTTTATTTATTATTATTTTATTTTATTTTATTTTTTATTTTATTTTATTATTTTATTTTATTATTTTATTTTATTATTTTATGTTATTATTTTATTATTTTATTTTATTTTATTTTATTATTTTATTTTATTATTTTATTTTATTTTATTTTATTTTATTTTTTATTTTATTTTATTATTTTATTTTTTTATTTTATGTTATTTTATTTTTTTATTATTTTATTTTATTTTATTTTATTATTTTGTTTTATTTTATTATTTTGTTTTATTTTATTTTATTTTTTATTTTATTTTATTTTATTTTATTTATTATTATTTTATTTTATTTTATTTTATTTTTTATTTTATTATTTTATTTTATTTTATTATTTTATTTTATTTTATTATTTTATTTTATTATTTTATTTTATTTTATTATTTTATTTTATTTTATGTTATTATTTTATTTTATTTTTTATTATTTTATTTTATTTTATTTTATTATTTTGTTTTATTTTATTATTTTATTTTTATTTTATTTTTTTATTTTATATTTTATTTTTTATTTTATTTTATTATTTTGTTTTATTTTCTTATTTTATTTTTTTATTTTCTTATTTTATTTTATTTTATTTTTTATTTTATTTTATTTTATTTTATTATTTTATTTTATTTTATTTTAATCTCTCCGCTTGCCTTCAATAATCTTAACTAGGATTTCAGCTGGCAAATCCTGAGTGGTTGTGTGTGAGAACATTTTATTATCTGACCTAATGAGATCCAATTAGCCCCATCCCTGTCAGGATTGCTGAATGCCTTCAAAATCTCACTTCTTGAGAAGAGCTTGAGGCTAGTACACTGTGTTCCCTTTCTTTATCCTGCAGTGGAAATGTCTCTTTTAAATGTGTTTTTTTTTTGGGAGGGGTACGGTCCTTTGGTGAATGTGATGATTGCAGCACTGTTCTCTTGCTGAAAATGGAGGTGTAGCCTGCTCAGAGTTGGATATGATTGGCATATCTATCATAGTTCAGTAATCCCTATTATTAAGTATTGGTATTGCAAAGACTCAATTATAAATAAAAGTAATAATGATTTAAGTCCTTAGAATTCTGTCATAGGCAGGGTGGAGAGGCACAAAAGATTCCCTTCAGAAAGGGATTGGGTTTGATTTTATAGTCATGGCTGCCATCTTGATTTTTGTGAGGTGAGGCTTTGAGTGCATGGATTTGATCACCACCTTTTGACTTTTCTTCTAGATTGCCATAGACTTAACTGTTCATAATTACACATTAAACTAGCCATTTGCCTGGCTTTATCCCACTCTGGGTTCCCCCGGTCCACTGGCAGAACCAGGTCTTCAGCACCTTTTGGAAGAGTGCTAAAATGGGGACCAGTCTAATTTCTGAGGGAATGATGTTCCAGACAGAGGGAGCCAACACGGAGAAGGCCCTTCTTCTTGGTCCCGCCAGATGCATCTCCTTAGGGGATGGGACCCACAACATTCCTTGCCTCCCTGCTCTAATGAGTCAGGTAGATGTGATTGTCAGGAGATGATCCCTCAGATAACCTGGTCCCAAGCCATAAAGGGCTTTAAAAGTGACAACCAGCACCTTGAATTGCAGCCAGAAGCAAATCGGCGACCAATGCAGCTCCTGCAGGAGAGATGTCACATGTGCACACCGGGGTCTGCACAAAATCATGTGGGCTGTTGCATTTTGTACCAACTGGAGCTTCTGGATGCTCTTAATCTCAATTTTCTATTTTATTTTTAATAACTGCCACATCTCCCAGATCATCTTACATTTCATTTGAATAAAAATAAAGATGTGACATGATCACAAATCAGGGAGAGTGGTGATGATGAGACCACAGCTAAATGATCTATGATTTTGTAAGCTTCATGACCATCTGGATTGGCTAAAAGATATATCTGCTCAGTCTCCTCCTCCTCCTCCACCACCACCACCTTCTCCTCCTCCTCCTTAGAACAGAATAGAATAGAGCTGGAAGGGACCCTGGAGGTCTTCTAATCCAGCCCCCTGCTCAAGCAGGAGAACCTATATATCATCTCAGACAGATGATTGTCTTCTTCTTCTTCTTCTTCTTCTTCTTCTTCTTCTTCTTCTTCTTCTTCTTCTTCTTCTTCTTCTTCTTCTTCTTCTTCTTCTTCTTCTTCTTCTTCTTCTTCTTCTTCTTCTTCTTCTTCTTCTTCTTCTTCCTTTTCTAGTATTTTAGGCTTCAGCTTCTTTGTTCTGAGCAATAAGGAGTGATATTTGGATTCAGAAATTAAATAAATGAAAAGAAGCCAAGAAAGTATTCTGAGAATTAACAGTTTGCTAGAGCCCCAAAGGGTAGTGATCAGCTTCTGAAATAATTTCAAGGGCAGCCTTTAGATTAATTTGTCCTCTGACTAAGACCTGGCAAGGGCTAAGAGCAGGAAAGTTGAAGAAAGAGACAGAGAGTTTAATTCTGGATGAACAAGCCAAGCCTTAAGAAGAAATACATAGAAAGGTAGAATTGAGAAAACAGCAATAAACAGCAAATGCCACCTCTGCAAAGAAGCTGAAGAAACAGTGGACACCATAGGTAGCTACAGCAAGAAGATAACACAGGCTGACTACAAAAACAAAAAAAGTATGACAAAGTAGTAACAATAGGGCATTGGAATATTCATAAGAAATATCATTTGCCTGTAAGCAAAACTTGGTGGAACTGCAAAATAGATAAAGTAACACAGACACATAGCACCCCAAAATTGTTGATAAGAAAAAAAAAAGTCTGGATAGTGGACATGGCAGTACCTGGAAACAACTAAATAGAAGAGAAAGAACTGGAGAAAAATCACAGAATACGAAGACCTGCAAACAGAAGTAGAATGACTGTGGGAAAAGAAAGCAAAGGTAGTACCAATATAGTCATAGGCACCTTGGGTACAATCCCAAAACATCTGGAGCATCATTTGAACACCATCAGCGTTGACAAAATCCCCATTGGTCAATTGCAAAAGACAGCTTTACTCGCCTACAGCTTACATCCTGGGACGATACATTTAACATAACCAAAGATCAGCATCTGCCTATCCCAGGTTCTTGGGAAGGACTCAGTAGGTGCACAAAAATGGAAGATCCACTCTGAACATCTGGCTGACTTTATTTCACAGGGCTCATCTGAAAAAGCCTATGCAAAAAAAAAAAAGGCAGACAGTCACAACCACCATCTTGAGCTTTTTTTTTTTTTTTATGTTCTCCATACAGAAACCTTGCAGAGATAACAGCTCTTATTTTAAGCTCCCGTTAACCTTTTTTTATCGAAACCACAGGAATGAAAAAAATAACAAACTCCAGATATCAGCTAAATGCTTGAAACAACATACAAATGTTACCTGACACCGTTAACCTTTTTTTATCGAAACCACAGGAATGAAAAAAATAACAAACTCCAGATATCAGCTAAATGCTTGAAACAACATACAAATGTTACCTGACAGTTTTCCGAATCAGAATCAGTTTACATTGCCAAGTCCTAGCTGCGAATTTTCAGAGCAGCTAACAAATTTTAACACGAAGAAATGTTTGTGTTCTACAAACTGAGAGGAGAATTGCTCCTGTTTCAAAGGGAAAGAATTCTAAAGAAATTGAAGAGGTGGGTTATTTTAATAACTAATTACTAAATTATTAAAGTAATAATTACTTTAGTAAGTAATTATCACAAAATTGATCTTTTCCAACCATGCAAGAGATTGCCTCTGTGGCTATTTTTCCTCCCCCCAACATTTATGAATGAAATCTACACTGTAACTATTAGAATAGAATAGAGCTGGAAGGGACCTTGGAGGTCTTCTAGTCCAGCCCCCTGCTCAAGCAGGAGAACCTATACCATCTCAGACAAGTGACTGTTTAGCCTTTTCTTAAAAACCTCCAGTGATGAAGCACCCATGATTTCTGGAGGCAAGCTGTTCCACTGGTTAATTGTCCTCACTGTCAGGAAGTTTCTCCTTAATTCCTACAGAAGAAGATTTTTTTTTTCCTGAAACTATTGACCATTGTTTACCCAAAACAAACAACCTTTTTGAGAAACTAAATTGAGATGTTAACATTAATATGAAATCAGTTTGACAAACTACGTATTATACTGGTACACTTTCAGCAGTAAAGAGATACAGTCTATTCATGTCAGGCCTCTTTTGCAAACCAATTTTGTGATAAGCGTTTTGTCGTTGGCTTCATAGCAAGATTCCGTTGATTTTTTTTTTTTCTACAGCAAATCCTAAATAATTTTCAGTGTGGCAGAATGTTTTGTTTTGCTGGTGGCTGCACTTTGTGTAGATACAAGGTCGGTCCACTAGAGCTTAATCAAGAGCTTCTCCTAAAATTACTATTGTGTGATCATAATCTAGAGAGACTAAAAAGCAGAGACATCACCCTGCCAACAAAAGTATGTATAGTCAAAGCCATGGTTTTCTCAGTTGCAATGTATGGCTGTGAAAGTTGGACCATAAGAAAGGCTGAGCGACAAAGAATGGCAGGCCTTTGAACTATGGTGCTGGAGAAGACTCCTGCGAGTCCCCCGGACTGCAAGCCAATCAAACCGGTCAGTCCTAGAGGAGATCAACCCTGACTGCTCTTTAGAAGGCCAGATCCTGAAGTTGAAACTCAAGCACTTTGGCCACCTAATGAGAAGGAAGGACTCACTGGAGAAGAGCCTAATGCTGGGAAAGATTGAGGGCAATAGAAGAAGGGGACGACAGAGAATGAGGTGGCTGGATGGAGTCACTGAAGCAGTAGGCGTGAACTTAAACGGTCTCCAGAAGATGGTAGAGGACAGGAAGGCCTGGAGGAATGTTGTCCATGGGGTCGTGATGGGTTGGACATGACTTCACAACTAACAACAACAACACTGACCTCGGCATATAGTCATGCCTGCTATATGACCACAGAAGTGTCTTCAGACAACGCTGGCTCCCTTGGCTAAAAAACAGAGATGAGTACTTCCCTTTAGAGTCAGACACAACTGGACAAGGGAGACCTTTACCTTTATCTTTAGAGACCTGCTGAAACGTATCATGGTTTATTCTGGTACCAGACGCAAGACCAACTATCCTAAAAACTGTGGAGATGCATCTACACCATACAGATTTATGCCAAGGATCGTCTACATTTAATCCTATAGCATTAGATTGATTGTATTATAGTGTGTGCATAAGTGAATGAGAAGGGAATGGTGACTTCGCAACTAACAACAACAAATCCAGAGGGGAAATATTGTGAGAGAGTCTTTAATGGTATGCTGACAGGGTATGTAATTACCATGTGCCCCTGGAAAAATGTATCCTCAAGATTCATCATTCCAAATTGTACAGGGAATTAGATTCCAGATGGAATCTAATATAGTCACAAAAACATTTAAACTGTATGATCTGTAATCACTTTCCCAAAGAATCATAGTATCATAGAGCTGTAAGGGACTTTAGGGGTCTTCTAGACCATCCTCCTGCTCAGGTAGGAGACCTGATACCATCCCAGACAAATGGTTAATAGAATAACGGAGTTGGAAGTAACCTTGGAGGTCTTCTAACCTAGCCTAGCCCCCTGCTCAGCCCGGTGACCTATATCATTTCATACAAATAGTTGTCCAATCTCTTCTTAAAACCGTCCAGTGTTGGAGCATTCACAACTTCTGGAGGCAAGTCATTCCACTGGTTAATTGTTCCCACTGTCACGACATTTCTCCTTAGTTCTAGGTTGCTTCTCTCCTTGATTCGTTTCCATCCGTTGCTTCTTATTCTGCCTTCAGGTGCTTTGGAGAACAGGTTGGCCCTCTCTTCTTTGTGGTTGCCCAGTCTTTCTTGAGATAACAATAAAAGAACAATTTTAGAATTCAAAGTTAAGCTTCCATCATGCACGGAGACTAGTCTGAATGCTAGATTGGGCTGAAAGGGCAGACGTAGCGACTTCTGTAATTTTGATTTCATTAAAAAAGGCATCTTCCATCTCATTCCAGATCAGACTCTGGTTCCCCCTCCTTGATTAAGTAAATGTCATCAGACCGCTCGGTGCTTGCCATGTCAGAAAAGCAGGAAGGAAAGACTCTCATTCTACTAATGAGAAAACATCCCCATTCACAAATACACACAGTGGGGGATGTCTTAATGGCACTATTATCAGAGAAGATCGTTCAGGGGCCTTTCATGTAGATCAGCAAGAGCTGGCTTTACCCTGAGCTTTTAAACCAGCATGGGACCCCGTAGAAGGCAATTTGGGTTTCTCACGAGGGGGGAACAATAAACATTAGTCACCACAGTACAGAAAGTATGGAGGGCCACCGGAGGGGGGGAGGAAAGAAACTGGCTACTTTACAGTCTCCTGCTGTTCTATACAAACCTGTCTAATTAATTAAGGCTTCTTGGCTTTGTCTCTGGGTGTATGTTGTCATCCTAGCTCACTCGACAAAGTTGGGCTTTCCAAAAAGCAAATAAACTCTCAGTTAATTATTATTTGCCTGGCTCTTAGATCTCTTTCAGGCACTGCACTGCAAGGCCAAACTACACATGATGAAAAAGAAGCAATGGTGCCTTTCCTTTTCCCATCCCTTCCCTTTTTCTCCTCCTCCTCCTCCTCCTCCTCCTCCTCCTCCTCCTCCTCCTCCTCCTCCTCCTCCTCCTCCTCCTCCTCCTCCTCTGTCCTCCTCTTCTCTCCTCCTCCTCCTCCTCCTCCTCCTCCTCCTCCCTCCTCTCCTCCTCCTCTTCTCTCCTCCTCTCCTCCTCCTCCTCCTCTTCTTTTCTTCTTCTTCTTCTTCTTCTTCTTCTTCTTCTTCCTCCTCCTCCTCCTTCCCTCCTCCCCTCCTCCTCTTCTCCTCCTCCTCCTCCTCCTCCTCCTCTTCTTATTCTTCTCCCTTCTCCTCCTCCTCCTCCTCCGTCCTTCCTCCTCCTCCTCTTCTTCTTCTTCTTCTCCTCCTCCTCCTCCTTCTCTTCTCCTCCTGTCCTCCTCCTCCTCCTCCTCCTCCTCCTCCTCCTCCTCCTCCTCCTCCTCCTCCTCTGCCTCCCTCATCCTCCTCTCCTCCTCCTCCTCCTCCTCCGCTCCTCCTCATTCTTCTTCTTCTTCTTTCTTCTCTTCTTCTTCTTCTTCTTCTTCGTTCCTCCTTCCTCCTCTCTCTCCTCCTCCTCCTCCTTCTCCTCTCCTCCTCTCCTCCTCTTCTTCTTCTTCTTCTTCTTTCTTCTCCTCCTCCTCCTCCTCCTCCTTCCTCCCCTCCTCCTCCTCTTCTTCTTCTTCTCCTCCTCCTCCTCCTCTCCTCCTCCTCCTCCTCCTCCTCCTCCTCCTCCCTCTCCTCTTCTTCTTTCTTCTTCTTCTTCTTCTTCTCCTTCTTCTCCTCCTCTCCTCCTCCTCCTCCTCCTCCTCTTCTCTTTTCTCTTCTTCCTTCTCTTCTCTCTTCCTCCTCCTCCTCCTCCTCCTCCTCCTCCTCCTCCTCTTCTTCTTCTCCTTCTCTCCTCCTCCTCCTCCTCCTCCTCCTCCCTCCTCCTCCTCCTCCTCCTCCTCCTCCTCCTCCTCCTCCTCCTCTTCCTCTTCTCCTCCTCTCCTCCCTCCTCCCTCCTTCCTCCTCCTCCTCCTCTCTCCTCCTCTTCTTCTTCTTCTTCTTCTTCTTCTCCTCCTCCTCCTCCTCCTCCTCCTCCTCTTCTCCTCTCTTCTTCTTCTTCTTCTTCTTTCTTCTTCTCCTCCTCCTCCCTCCTCCTCCTCCTCCTCCTCCTCTTCTTCTTCTTCTTCTTCTTCCTCCTCCTTCCTCCTCTTCTCCTCCTCTCTCTTCCTCCTCCTCCTCCTCCTCCTCCTCCTCCTCCTCTTCCTCTCCTCCTCCTCCTCCTCCTCTCCTCCTCCTCCTCTCCTCCTCTCCTCTTCTTCTTCTCCTTCTTCTTCTTCTTCTTTCTTCTTCTCTTCCTTTGCCTTCCTCTTTCCTTCTTCCTTCTCCTTCTCTCTCCTCGCCTACTTTCTTCTTCCTTCCTCCTCCTCCTCCTCCTCCTCCTCCTCTTTCCTTCTCCTCCTCCTCCTCCTTCTCCTCCTCCTCTTCTTCCTCTTCTGTTTTCCTCCTCTTCTTCTTCTCCGTCCTGACAAGCCCAGCATCTTAACCACTGAGTCACTGCACCATTTATAATAATTGTGTATATATAAAAAGTTTATTACCAGCAGATTAGTGGTTCACATATAGTACTGTTAAAAAAAAAATTGAAGGGTTCAACTCAGGCAACCTTATGCATTTCTCGGTTACAGATATATTGGACAAATTTTGCAGTGACTGTTTCTTGTTTGCACGAATGTTACAGTGGTTTCCTAAAGAAAAATATATTCTCAGCGACGCAGAGCATCAGATTAGATTTAAGTACACCTAT
Organism: Crotalus tigris; assembly: GCF_016545835.1. Taxonomy (NCBI): domain Eukaryota; kingdom Metazoa; phylum Chordata; class Lepidosauria; order Squamata; family Viperidae; genus Crotalus; species Crotalus tigris. Next base: position 233,986 of record NW_024098027.1, on the reverse strand, counting down.
AACAATATGCACACCATTTTTGACAGATGCTCACCGATTCATCTGAAATTTGTCAGTTTTTTTACATCTGGAAAAGAATAATATTTCAAGAGGGAAAAACATCATCCTGTTCTATCGTCCAAAATATATAATTGGCATTTCTGAATAGAAAATAGGAGGAGTTGGATTTTATAGGCAAATTTTTGAGCTGGAACAAATTCAATAAAAGGATCAGAATTGATTAGAGGAAGGAAAAAAAATTAATCATTACTTTATGAAAAATTAAGTTTTGCATTCCCCTAACAAATTTTTGCCAAAAGTGGGTGAAACAAAACATTTGTCCTGATTGGGATTTAACCATCCATGAAGGACATGTTCAGACCACGGAGCCAAATGGAAAATAGAAAAGAAAAAAAAAAAGCCCATTATGGCTGTATATATAGTAAAATATCAGGGTCAATGTATTCATATACATACATAAATTGTATCTCTCCACACACACACACAGACCCATTGAATGAATGAATACCTCAATTCATTGCTCCAAGCTGTCTGACATATTTAATTCATGCCAGTGGCATAAATCACATTGAAAAGGAGAAAATGTCTTGCAATGATGGAATGTGTGTATTGAAATGTGGACCTTATTAAAAGATGCCAAGTATTATATTTCGCCTATAGGTTCCTTCTAGCAGGTTCACAAAGTCCTGAGTAGATGGCCCTTTTCAAGTATTTGTCTCATACTTTTAAGAAGGTACAGTTGAAATCTAGAAGCCTTTTTTTTTCTCTTTTCTTAACATTCCTAAGTCATTAGTATAGTTTTTATCTACTCATGAGGAAATTCACATCATCTCATGAAAAGCTAACTGGTATACAGTAGAAGACCTTTTCTAGGCTAATTTGTTTTGTTGTTGTAATGCGAAGTCGTGTCGACCCATGCGACCCCAGGGACCTGTTCTACACCTGTCTCTACCATCTTTGCGTCAAGTTTCACCTACTGCTTCAGTGACTCCATCCAGCGCCTCATTCTCTGTCGTCCCCTTCTTCTATTGCCCTCAATCTTTCCCAGCATTAGACCCTTTTCCAGTGAGTCCTTCCTTTCTCATTAGGTGGCCAAAGTATTTGAGTTTCAACTTCAGGATCTGGCCTTCTAAAGAGCAGTCGGGGTTGATCTCTTCTAGGATTGACCGGTTTGAACCCTTGCAGCAGTCCAAGGGACTCGCAGGACTCTTCTCCAGCACCATAGTTCAAAGGCCTCAATTCTTTGGTGCTCAGCCTTTCTTATGGTCCAACTTTCACAGCCATACATTGCAACTGGGAAAACCATGGCCTGGACTATACGCACTTTTGTTGGCAGGGTGATGTCTCTGCTTTTTAGTATGCTGTCTAGATTTGCCATAGCTTTCCCCCCCAGGAGCAAGCGTCTTTTAATTTCTTGGCTGCAGTCCCCATCTGAAGTGATCTTGGAGCCCAGAAAAATAAAATCTGTCACTACCTCCATTTCTTCCCCATCTATTTGCCAGGAATTGAGAGGGCCGGATGCCATGATTTTGGTTTTCTTAATGTTGAGTTTCAAACCAACTTTTGCACTCTCCTTCTTCACCCGCATTCTCTTTAGTTCCTCTTCACTTTCTGCCATTAGAGTGGTATCATCTGCATATCTTAGGTTGTTGATATTTCTCCCGGCAATCTTAATTCCAACTTTTGAGTCATCTAGCCTTGCCTTTCTCATGATGTGCTCTGCATATAAGTTAAATAGGCAGGGCGACAGTATACAGCCTTGCCGGACTCCTTTTCCAATTTTGAACCAATCAGTGGTTCCGTGTTCAGTTCTCACTGTTGCTTCTTGAGCCGCATATAGGTTTCTCAAGAGACAAATGAGATGGTCTGGTACTCCCATCTCTTTAAGAACTTGCCATAATTTGTTGTGATCCACACAATCAAAAGCTTTTGCATAGTCAATGAAGCAGAAGTAGATATTTTTCTGGAACTCCCTAGCTTTCTCCATGATCCAGCGTATGTTGGCAATTTGATCTCTAGTTCCTCTGCCTCTTCGAAATCCTGCCTGCACTTCTGGTAGTTCTCGATCCACATACTGCTGGAGTCTAGCTTGTAGGATTTTAAGCATAATTTTACTAGCATGTGAAATGAGTGTAATGGTGCGATAGTTTGAACATTCTTTGGCATTGCCTTTCTTTGGAATTGGAATGTAAACTGACTTTTTCCAATCCTGTTGCCACTCTAGGCTAATTAGTTCCCATTTAATAATAATAATAATAGTTGGAAGGGATCTTGGAGGTCATCTAGTCCAACCCCCTGCTCAGGCAGGAAACCCTACACCATTGGTTCTCAACCTTTTTAATGCTGCGACCCCCAACTGGTCGTAAGTCAAGGACTATCCAACCAGTCATAAGTTGAGGACTTTCCCTGCCCGGGAGCGCCGCGCATGTGTGGTGCCGCCCCCTGCGCCGGCCGAGGCATAGCTGGCAAGCAGCAGAGATGGCGCAGGCCGACTACCAGCTGGGCCACCAGCTGGCCCAACCCAAGGGAGGTAAGACATCCACTGGGCCCCACGCATGCCAGCAACCCTCCCTGCGCCCGCCGGCCTCCCACCTCCCACCCCTGGCCCTCTTTTACTTACATTTTTTAGTAGTTGCTCAGCAGGGAGGGGTGGAAACTTCCAGACAGCTCACTTTCGCTGCAGACAACTTGCAGCACCATTTGCAGAATGGGACTTTTGGCGGGCTCAGCAGGGCAGAGACAGCCTGGACAATTCCTATTGGCTATTGAAAGCCAATAGAATTAGACTCTATTCAAAAGCCAATAGAATAAAAGGGAGTAGCACAGCTAAGGAAAAGGGGGAAAAAATGGCAGACTGCGTTGTTTGGCAACCCCCGTGAAATGGTTGTTCGACCCCAAATGGAGTCCCGACCCACAGGTTGAGAGCCACTGCCCTATACCATTTCGGACAAATGGCTGTCCAGTCTCTTCTTAAAAACTTCCAGTGTTGGAGCATTCACAGCTTCTGGAGGCAGGTTGTTCCACTGGCTAATTGTTCTGACTGTCAGGAAATTTCTCCTTAGTTCTAGGTTGCTTCTCTCTTTGGTCAGTTGCCTTCAAATGTTGTGGGTGCTCCATCACTGGAGCCTTTCAAAAGGAGGTTGAACAACCATTTGTCTGAAATGGTGTAGGGTCTCCTGCTCCAGCAGAGGGCTGGACTAGATCAGTGGTTCTTAACCTTTTTGAATGAATCGCCCCCTTGAGCCAATGAGGAAGTTGTCATCGCCCGCCTCCCCCAACATAACTTCTCATAGAAAATAATTCTTCAATTTATGCAAACACTTTTTTTGTTTTCTTTAAAATTGTCATCAGGACATATCGATGCAAATAATTTATTTCCAATCTTTCCCCCATATCTCAACTGTGTGAAAAAATTTGGTGCTACCCATCACTTTATTCCCAAACTTCATGATACATGGATTTCATTATTATCTTATTTATTCAAGACACTTAAATGTAATGACCGCTGAAAACAAAATTCAATGGCAAGAAAGTGAAATGCCCGAAAAGAAAAACAGTAACATTTAATGACTGAATTACAAGTGAAATTTAAGACGTAAAAAGAAATATAAAAAGGGCATAAGAACAAACTGCAATGCAGGAACTAAGAATTTCAAGACGAAAACTCTGAAACTAAATTAAGATTCGAGGAAACTATATATAGTCACGCACACTGTAAAAAGGATTAAAAAGACATAAAGAAAATATAATATCGAACTGCAATGCACGCTAAAAAAGTACAATACAAAGAGACACACAAAATGTTTTACAGAGCACAACAAAAATTCAAAAACGAAGCCGATCGTATTCACATATATACGGCATTCTGTACTGAAGCTAGCTGGAGGAACATTTGAAAACACAATTCAATCCACTAATAGCGAGCAATCTGATGTTTTTGTACAACAGATATGCAGCGATTCACCGTACGAAAAAGTCTCAAAAGT